>NC_069501.1:1284569131-1284869131 GCF_027579735.1 Bombina bombina | reverse complement strand
CAGCTGCCAGTACCCAATATGGCCCCCAATAAGGCAGAGGGGGAGGTTTCGGAAGCTGTTTTGGGGGGGATCAGGGAGGTTGGGGGCTAAGGGGGGGATCCTACACAACAGCATATGTAAATATGCTAAAAATATATATATTCAAAAAAAAAGATACCTTTTATTTTAGTACTGGCAGACTTTCTGCCAGTTCTTAAGATGGCGGGGACAATTGTGGGGTGGGGGAGGGAAGAGAGCTCTTTGGGAGGGATCAGGGGGTCTGATGTGTCAGGTGGGAAGCTAAAGCTAAAATTAACCCTGAAAGCTCCCTACAAGCTACCTAATTAACCCCTTCACTGCTGGGCATAATTCATGTGTTGTGCGCAGTTGCATTTAGTGGCCTTCTAACTACCAAAAAGCAACGCCAAAGCCATATATGTCTGCTATTTCTGAACAAAGGGGATCCCAGAAAAGCATTTACAACCATTTGTGCCATAATTGCACAAGCTGTTTGTAAATTATTTCAGTGAGAAACCTAAAGTTTGTGAAAAAGTTGACAATTTTTTTTAATTTGATCACATTTGGCGGTGAAATGGTGGCATGAAGTATACCAAAATGGGCCTATATCAATACTTGGGGTTGTCTACTACACTACACTAAAGCTAAAATTAACCCTACAATCTCCCTACAAGCTCCCTAATTAACCCCTGCACTGCTGAGCATAATACACATGTGGTGCGCAGCGGCATTTAGCGGCCTTCTAATTACCAAAAAGCAATGCCAAAGCCATATATGTCTGCTATTTCTGAAAAAAGGGGATCCCAGAGAAGCATTTACAACCATTTGTGCCATAATTGCACAAAATGTTTGTAAATGATTTCAGTGAGAAACCTAAAATTTGGAAAAATGTAACTTTTTTTTTATTTGATCGCATTTGGCGGTGAAATGGTGGCATGAAATTACCAAGATGGGCCTAGATCAATACTATGGGTTGTCTACTACACTACACTAAAGCTAAAATTACCCCAAAAAGCTCCCTACATGCTCCCTAATTAACCCCTTCACTGCTGGACATAATACACATGTGATGCACAGTGGCATTTAGCGGCCTTCTAATTATCAAAAAGCAACATCAAAGCCATATATGTCTGCTATTTCTGAACAAAGGGGATCCCAGAGAAAAATGTACAACCATTTATGCCATAATTGCACAAGCTATTTGTAAATAATTTCAGTGAGAAACCTAAAGTTTGTGAAAAAATTTGTGAAAAAAGTGAACAATTTTCTTTATTTGATCGCATTTGGTGGTGAAATGGTGGCATGAAATATACCAAAATGGGCCTAGATCAATACTTTGGGATGTCTTCTAAAAAAAAATATATACATGTCAATGGATATTCAGGGATTCCTGACAGATATCAGTGTTCCAATGTAACTAGCGCTAATTTAAAAAAAAAAAAAAAATGGTTTGGAAATAGCAAAGTGCTACTTGTATTTATTGCCCTATAACTTACAAAAAAAGCAAAGAACATGTAAACATTCGGTATTTCTAAACTCAGGACAAAATTTAGAAACTATTTAGCATGGGTGTTTTTTGATAGTTGTAGATGAGTAACAGATTTTGGGGGTCAAAGTTAGAAAAGGTGTGTTTTTTTCCATTTTTTCCTCATATGTTATAATTTTTTTTATAGTAAATTATAGGATATGATGAAAATAATGGTATCTTTAGAAAGTCCATTTAATGGCGAAAAAAATGGTATATAATATGTGTGGGTACAGTAAACGAGTAAGAGGAAAATTACAGCTAAACACAAACACAGCAGAAATGTAAAAATAGCCCTGGTCCCAAATGGACAGAAAATGGAGAAGTGCTGTGGTCATTAAGGGGTTAATGTACATTACTGTTACACCAGATATGAGTTGCACTGGGGTGACACTGTACCCTGGCAGGCAGGCACTGAAACGCACACGTGTGAAGGAAACTGACTGCTATTATTTCACAGTCAAAAAAGTGTTGTTTTTTTTTAAATGTACACTACTGTTACACCAGATATGAGTGGTGGCACTGGGCAAGTGGGCACAGTATACGCTGTGAGCCTGACACAGGCAGGCAACTGCAATTAGATTACACAGGAAAAAAAAAGCAGACTGATGTTCTATCCCTAAAGAGGGCTTTTTGGGGTGCTGTCCTTACAGCAGAGATCAGATGAGTCCTTCAGGACTGTAGTGGACACTGAATACACTAGCCTAGCTATCGATTTCCCTATTAAATCAGCAGCAGCTACATTGTCCCTCTTCTCACAAAGAATGCAGCTTCCAAATGAATCTAAAATGGATGCTGTCCAGAAGGTAGGAGGGTCTGGGAGGGAGGGTCTGCTGCTGATTGGCTGGAATGTGTCTGCTGACTGTGAGGTACAGGGTCAAAGTTTTACTCCTTGATGACGAATAGGGGGCGGATCGAACATCGCATATGTTCGCCCGCCGCAGTGAACGCGAACATGCTATGTTCGCCGGGAACTATTCGCCGGCGAACTATTCGCGACATCACTACCCATTACATCAATTGTTCCTATAATTTTCATTAGATTTCTGGAAAACAGAGAAAATAAAAAAAAATGTGTTTATCTTTAAGTCACTGGGTCAGTATTTGTATATTTGACACAGCAGGCACTACTTTGCATTGAAATGTGAATGTTTACTTTCCCACAAAAATATGTCACCTATGCCAGACTACCAGGCAACATTGTAAGGAGTAGGACATTTTATCACACATTTCCAGGTAGTGACCATATGGTCTTTTGAAATTACTCTTCTAAGATTACTTTGCAGAAATTTCTTTGTTCTCCCTGAAATAGTTAGGCAAGAAATTTATTTGATGAGTGAGAGAGGGGGCTGGTTAACATACAGTGTGCCTTTTGAGTCCCACAAACAAAATGAATTATTTGGTGTACATAGACATATTATTATTAAAAGTATACATGTGTATATTATTTGATGATATTCATATACCCTGACAATTTATCGTGTGTCTTTATCTTATAACTGTAGGTATAATCAGATCTCATTACTGTATCACATTGTGTACATATACATGTGTCTGTATCTTATATCTGTAGGTATAATCAGATCTCATTACTGTATCACACTGTGTACATATACATGTGTCTTTATCTTATAACTGTAGGAATAATCAGATCTCATTACTGTATCACATTGTGTACATATACATGTGTCTGTATCTTATATCTGTAGGTATAATCAGATCTCATTACTGTATCACATTGTGTACATATACATGTGTCTGTATCTTATATCTGTAGGTATAATCAGATCTCATAACTGTATCACATTGTGTAAATATACATGTGTCTGTATCTTATAACTGTAGGTATAATCAGATCTCATTACTGCATCACATTGTGTACATATACATGTGTCTGTATCTTATATCTGTAGGTATAGTCAGATCTCATTACTGTATCACACTGTGTACATATACATGTGTCTTTATCTTATATCTGTAGGTATAATCAGATCTCATTACTGTATCACACTGTGTACATATACATGTGTCTGTATCGTATATCTGTAGGTATAATCAGATCTCATTACTGTATCACATTGTGTACATATACATGTGTCTGTATCTTATATCTGTAGGTATAATCAGATCTCATTACTGTATCACATTGTGTACATATAAATGTGTCTTTATCTTATATCTGTAGGTATAATCAGATCTCATTACTGTATCACATTGTGTACATATACATGTGTCTGTATCTTATATCTGTAGGTATAATCAGATCTCATTACTGTATCACACTGTGTACATATACATATGTCTTTATCTTATATCTGTAGGTATAATCAGATCTCATTACTGTATCACATTGTGTACATATACATGTGTCTTTATCTTATATCTGTAGGTATAATCAGATCTCATTACTGTATCACACTCTGTACATATACATGTGTCTTTATCTTATATCTGTAGGTATAATCAGATCTCATTACTGTATCACATTGTGTACATATACATGTGTCTTTATCTTATATCTGTAGGTATAATCATATCTCATTACTGTATTACACTGTGTACATATACATGTGTCTGTATCTTATATCTGTAGGTATAATCAGATCTCATTACTGTATCACACTGTGTACATATACATGTGTCTTTATCTTATATCTGTAGGTATAATCAGATCTCATTACTGTATCACATTGTGTACATATACATGTGTCTGTATCTTATATCTGTAGGTATAATCAGATCTCATTACTGTATCACATTGTGTACATATACATGTGTCTATCTTATATCTGTAGGTATAATCAAATATCATTACTTTATCACATTGTGTACATATACATGTGTCTTTATCTTATATCTGTAGGTATAATCATATCTCATTACTGTATCACATTGTGTACATATACATGTGTCTGTATCTTATATCTGTAGGTATAATCAGATCTCATTACTGTATCACACTGTGTACATATACATGTGTCTTTATCTTATATCTGTAGGTATAATCAGATCTCATTACTGTATCACACTGTGTACATATACATGTGTCTGTATCTCAGTGACGTGCAGTAATAGGAGGCAGGGTAGGCAGTGCCTACCCTGTCCAATGAGGGAAAAAAAAAGTTTTCAAATAATATTTATTTTAAAAATAAAAAGTGTTTTTTCATCTTAATTTATTTACCATGCCCACCCTCCCCCCAAGGGTACCCCCCCACCCCCGATGGCGATTACTACTCTCTCATTACAGTAGTTACTGTGCGCTGTGCGCTTGCGCTGGAAAATCACCATCCATTGTTGCGCAATTAGGAGGCAGTGAGCCGGTCCGCTGCCCTCCATTAATTGCGCAACAATGGATCTAAATAACTTTGTCTGCTCACTACAGAGCAGCGCCACCCACTGGTGACTCGCCCGGCCATCATACAAGCTTCATTGGAGGCGGTTCTCAAAACCGCCTCCATGATGACCTACATCACTTGAGCCAATCAGGCATTCAGCAGCACTGCGGGGAGGCGTGCCTGCTGGGCTGCTGATTGACAGGTGTGAGACTGGGTCATGACGTAGCGCTGACACATCACACTCTGGCTGGCGGGAAGACTCAGTTGTCAGTGTGGAGGGAGCTGCTGAGCAAGTCTTCGTGCGTGCCCATGCTGCTGCTGTTTCAGTGCAGCCTAGTAACAGACTGATTGTGGGCCTTGTGTTGTGGCTGTCTGTGGAGGAGGGCTGCCCTGGAGGACAGGACTGTGTGCTGCCTGGAGCCTGGAGGAGACTCAGAGGACTGAGGAGGAGGACAGTGGTGGACAGAGTCAGAGAAGCGGAGCCAGTGCCATGTGGGTGCCGGACCTGGTGGAGTCAGAGTGACAGAAGAGAAGAGAGACACTGATGACCCGACCGGATTCTCTCTCAGGTAAGTAACCTCCGACCAGACCACTAACCACTTAGGTTAAACATGTTAATAACTGTTCATAATGTGGCTAGTCATTTTTTAATATGAATGTTGTTTTGTATACAAGATGAACTAGAAATGCTGGAAACACTGTTAGGTAATGTAGGATCGGATGGAGCTGTCATTGTGTATTGGAACATTATATATATATATATATATATTATTAATGGTCTTCAATCTATATTGTAAATAAAAATTATGTATATTATGATAATATACATAATTTTTATTTACAATATAGATCGAAGACCATTAAGCACTGACTGGTTGAAATGATAGCTTATCTATGTGAGAGCATGATTGCAGCCCTTATGAACGCTGGGCTGTGTTTTGTAGCTAAGCTCTTTTTCCTGCCCTCTCTCCTGAGTCCTGTCAGCACTCAGCTCAGCTGTCTGTGCAGTGTGCACAGTGTATCGTTAGCAAGCAGCCGTCATGAAGAAAAGAACAGGGAGAGATATTAGGTGATAAGTTCAGTTGCTTGCTTCCTGCTTAATGTCGGCTCTCTGATTCAGTGTAGGATATCCTTTTGATTTATTACCGGTATTGCTGCCCCATGCTGCTTTAGCACTTCTGTTAGGAGAGGTCATGGAGCATTCTGCAGAGTGCCGTGTTCATAAGTAAACAGAATCAGTTATAAATTACTCTCTCAATCCCCATGGCATTAACTATGCTTGTGCTACCTAGAGAGAGAGAACTGCTTAATATCTTTGTGTCTTTTAATACATTTTATAATAAAGGCATAGTGAAGATTTTTTTTAAGTGTATGTCCCTCCCAAGACTGCTTGACATTTTATTGTATGAAGAATATATGTATACAAATTATATGTAATCAATTCATTTACAAGATATATACAAGATATATATATATATATATATATATATATATATATATACACTGTATATATAATTTATATATGCCTTGTACTTGAATTGATTAAACATATGTTTTCACAGATGTTTGGAATAGATTGGTCTTCATAATAATGATAATTTGTGCATATTCTATCAGTGGTCACTATATGATCACAGCCTTACTTTAGTGCTTAAGAGTTTTTTTTCTTTAAAATCACATGTGTGAGTTCTGTTTGTTCTGAGAATAGGGGTTAACACATAGTTAAAGTACTGCTTGAGAGCTGCAGAAATTGTCTCTGACTCATTCACCAGTGATGGTTGCACAGCTGGGTATACTTTAACTATGTGTTTACTCCCTTTGTGGGTGAAGCTACCTGTGGGGTGGGGCTTTATTTTAAGGGGAGGGGTCTAGCGCCCCACTACCTTGAAAATTCACCAGCCGCCACTGTGGATTTCTAGATCTCATAATCAGAGCAAGCATTTTGTTATCAGGCAAGAGTTTCTGTTACAATCCTTTAGACTAAAATCAAATGTTTACTAAGTTGACCAGTTTTCCAAGACACCATTTAAAGGGACATGAAACCCATATGTTTTCTTTCATGATTTAGAAAGAGCATGCAATTTTAAATAACTTTCCAATTTACATCTAATATCAAATTTTCTTCATTCTTTTGATATCCTTTGTTGAAAATCATATCTAAATATGCTCAGTAGCTGCTGATTGGTGGCTGCACATAGATACCTCATGTGATATTGGCTCACCCATGTGCATTGCTATTTCTTCAACAAAGGATATCTAAAGAATGAATGCGTATCCTAGCCACTGCCTCACCAGCCTCTGACGTCACTGCACGTCACTGCTGTATCTTATATCTGTAGGTATAATCAGATCTCATTACTGTATCACACTGTGTACATATACATGTGTCTATCTTATATCTGTAGGTATAATCAGATCTCATTACTTTATCACATTGTGTACATATACATGTGTCTTTATCTTATATCTGTAGGTATAATCAGATCTCATTACTGTATCACATTGTGTACATATACATGTGTCTTTATCTTATATCTTTAGGTATAATCAGATCTCATTATTGTATCACATTGTGTACATATACATGTGTCTGTATCTTATATCTGTAGGTATAATCAGACCTCATTACTGTATCACACTGTGTACATATACATGTGTCTGTATCTTATATCTGTAGGTATAATTAGATCTCATTACTTTATCACATTGTGTACATATACATGTGTCTTTATCTTATATCTGTAGGTATAATCAGATCTCATTACTGTATCACATTGTGTACATATACATGTGTCTTTATCTTATATCTGTAGGTATAATCAGATCTCATTACTGTATCACATTGTGTACATATACATGTGTCTTTATCTTATATCTGTAGGTATAATCAGATCTCATTACTTTATCACACTGTGTACATATTCACGTGTCTGTATCTTATATCTGTAGGTATAATCAGATCTCATTACTGTATCACATTGTGTACATATACATGTGTCTTTATCTTATATCTAAAGGTATAATAATATCTCATTGCTGTATCACACTGTGTACATATACATGTGTCTTTATCTTATATCTAAAGGTGTAATCAGATCTCATTACTGTATCACACTGTGTACATATACATGTGTCTTTATCTTATATCTGTACGTATAATCAGATCTCATTACTGTATCACATTGTGTACATATACATGTGTCTTTATCTTATATCTGTAGGTATAATCAGATCTCATTACTGTATCACATTATGTACATATACATGTGTCTGTATCGTATATCTGTAGGTATAATCAGATCTCATTACTGTATCACATTGTGTACATATACATGTGTCTGTATCTTATATCTGTAGGTATAATCAGATCTCATTACTGTATCACATTGTGTACATATAAATGTGTCTTTATCTTATATCTGTAGGTATAATCAGATCTCATTACTGTATCACATTGTGTACATATACATGTGTCTGTATCTTATATCTGTAGGTATAATCAGATCTCATTACTGTATCACACTGTGTACATATACATATGTCTTTATCTTATATCTGTAGGTATAATCAGATCTCATTACTGTATCACATTGTGTACATATACATGTGTCTGTATCTTATATCTGTAGGTATAATCAGATCTCATTACTGTATCACATTATGTACATATACATGTGTCTGTATCTTATATCTGTAGGTATAATCAGATCTCATTACTATATCACATTGTTTACATATACATGTCTCTATCTTATATCTGTAGGTATAATCATATCTCATTACTTTATCACATTGTGTACATATACATGTGTCTATCTTATATCTGTAGGTATAATCATATCTCATTACTTTATCACATTGTGTACATATACATGTGTCTATCTTATATCTGTAGGTATAATCAGATCTCATTACTGTATCACATTGTGTACATATACATGTGTCTTTATCTTATATCTGTAGGTATAATCATATCTCATTACTGTATTACACTGTGTACATATACATGTGTCTGTATCTTATATCTGTAGGTATAATCAGATCTCATTACTGTATCACACTGTGTACATATACATGTGTCTTTATCTCATATCTGTAGGTATAATCAGATCTCTTTACTGTATCACATTGTGTACATATACATGTGTCTGTATCTTATATCTGTAGGTATAATCAGATCTCATTACTGTATCACATTGTGTACATATACATGTGTCTATCTTATATCTGTAGGTATAATCAAATATCATTACTTTATCACATTGTGTACATATACATGTGTCTTTATCTTATATCTGTAGGTATAATCATATCTCATTACTGTATCACATTGTGTACATATACATGTGTCTGTATCTTATATCTGTAGGTATAATCAGATCTCATTACTGTATCACACTGTGTACATATACATGTGTCTTTATCTTATATATGTAGGTATAATCAGATCTCATTACTGTATCACACTGTGTACATATACATGTGTCTGTATCTTATATCTGTAGGTATAATCAGATCTCATTACTGTATCACACTGTGTACATATACATGTGTCTATCTTATATCTGTAGGTATAATCAGATCTCATTACTGTATCACATTGTGTACATATACATGTGTCTTTATCTTATATCTTTAGGTATAATCAGATCTCATTATTGTATCACATTGTGTACATATACATGTGTCTGTGTCTTATATCTGTAGGTATAATCAGACCTCATTACTGTATCACACTGTGTACATATACATGTGTCTGTATCTTATATCTGTAGGTATAATTAGATCTCATTACTTTATCACATTGTGTACATATACATGTGTCTTTATCTTATATCTGTAGGTATAATCAGATCTCATTACTGTATCACATTGTGTACATATACATGTGTCTTTATCTTATATCTATAGGTATAATCAGATCTCATTACTGTATCACATTGTGTACATATACATGTGTCTTTATCTTATATCTGTAGGTATAATCAGATCTCATTACTTTATCACACTGTGTACATATTCACGTGTCTGTATCTTATATCTGTAGGTATAATCAGATCTCATTACTGTATCACATTGTGTACATATACATGTGTCTTTATCTTATATCTGTAGGTATAATCAGAGCTCATTACTTTATCACATTGTATACATATACATGTGTCTTTATCTTATATCTGTAGGTATAATCAGATCTCATTACTGTATCTGACTGTGTACATTTACATGTGTCTGTATCTTATATCTGTAGGTATAATCAGATCTCATTAATGTATCACATTATGCACATATACATGTGTCTATTTTATATCTGTAGGTATAATCATATCTCATTAATTTATAACATTGTGTACATATACATGTGTCTGTATCTTATATCTGTAGGTATAATCATATCTCATTACTTTATCACATTATGTACATATACCTAAAGGTGTAATCAGATCTCATTACTGTATCACACTGTGTACATATACCTGCTTCTTTATCTTATATCTGTAGGTATAATCAGATCTCATTACTTTATCACACTGTGTACATATACATGTGTCTGTATTTTATATCTGTAGGTATAATCAGATCTCATTACTTTATCACACTGTGTACATATACATGTGTCTGTATCTTATATCTGTAGGTATAATCAGATCTCATTACTGTATCATATTATGTACATATACATGTGTCTGTAACTTATATCTGTAGGTATAATCAGATCTCATTACTGCATCACATTGTGTACATATACATGTGTCTTCATCTTATGTTTGTAGGTATAATCAGATCTCATTACTGTATCACACTGTGTACATATACATGTTTCTTTATCTTATATCTGTAGGTATAATCATATCTCATTAATGTACCACATTATGCACATAAACATGTGTCTATTTTATATCTGTAGGTATAATCAGATCTCATTACTTTATCACACTGTGTACATATACATGTGTCTGTATCTTATATCTGTAGGTATAATCAGATCTCATTACTGTATCACATTGTGTACATATACATGTGTCTGTATCTTATATCTGTAGGTATAATCAGATCTCATTACTGTATCACATTGTGTACATATACATGTGTCTTTATCTTATATCTAAAGGTATAATAATATCTCATTGCTGTATCACACTGTGTACATATACATGTGTCTTTATCTTATATCTAAAGGTGTAATCAGATCTCATTACTGTATCACACTGTGTACATATACATGTGTCTTTATCTTATATCTGTACGTATAATCAGATCTCATTACTGTATCACATTGTGTACATATACATGTGTCTTTATCTTATATCTGTAGGTATAATCAGATCTCATTACTGTATCACATTATGTACATATACATGTGTCTGTATCGTATATCTGTAGGTATAATCAGATCTCATTACTGTATCACATTGTGTACATATACATGTGTCTGTATCTTATATCTGTAGGTATAATCAGATCTCATTACTGTATCACATTGTGTACATATAAATGTGTCTTTATCTTATATCTGTAGGTATAATCAGATCTCATTACTGTATCACATTGTGTACATATACATGTGTCTGTATCTTATATCTGTAGGTATAATCAGATCTCATTACTGTATCACACTGTGTACATATACATGTGTCTTTATCTTATATCTGTACGTATAATCAGATCTCATTACTGTATCACATTGTGTACATATACATGTGTCTTTATCTTATATCTGTAGGTATAATCAGATCTCATTACTGTATCACATTATGTACATATACATGTGTCTGTATCGTATATCTGTAGGTATAATCAGATCTCATTACTGTATCACATTGTGTACATATACATGTGTCTGTATCTTATATCTGTAGGTATAATCAGATCTCATTACTGTATCACATTGTGTACATATAAATGTGTCTTTATCTTATATCTGTAGGTATAATCAGATCTCATTACTGTATCACATTGTGTACATATACATGTGTCTGTATCTTATATCTGTAGGTATAATCAGATCTCATTACTGTATCACACTGTGTACATATACATATGTCTTTATCTTATATCTGTAGGTATAATCAGATCTCATTACTGTATCACATTGTGTACATATACATGTGTCTTTATCTTATATCTGTAGGTATAATCAGATCTCATTACTGTATCACACTCTGTACATATACATGTGTCTTTATCTTATATCTGTAGGTATAATCAGATCTCATTACTGTATCACATTGTGTACATATACATGTGTCTTTATCTTATATCTGTAGGTATAATCATATCTCATTACTGTATTACACTGTGTACATATACATGTGTCTGTATCTTATATCTGTAGGTATAATCAGATCTCATTACTGTATCACACTGTGTACATATACATGTGTCTTTATCTTATATCTGTAGGTATAATCAGATCTCATTACTGTATCACATTGTGTACATATACATGTGTCTTTATCTTATATCTGTAGGTATAATCATATCTCATTACTGTATCACATTGTGTACATATACATGTGTCTGTATCTTATATCTGTAGGTATAATCAGATCTCATTACTGTATCACACTGTGTACATATACATGTGTCTTTATCTTATATCTGTAGGTATAATCAGATCTCATTACTGTATCACACTGTGTACATATACATGTGTCTGTATCTTATATCTGTAGGTATAATCAGATCTCATTACTGTATCACACTGTGTACATATACATGTGTCTATCTTATATCTGTAGGTATAATCAGATCTCATTACTTTATCACATTGTGTACATATACATGTGTCTTTATCTTATATCTGTAGGTATAATCAGATCTCATTACTGTATCACATTGTGTACATATACATGTGTCTTTATCTTATATCTTTAGGTATAATCAGATCTCATTATTGTATCACATTGTGTACATATACATGTGTCTGTATCTTATATCTGTAGGTATAATCAGACCTCATTACTGTATCACACTGTGTACATATACATGTGCCTGTATCTTATATCTGTAGGTATAATTAGATCTCATTACTTTATTACATTGTGTACATATACATGTGTCTTTATCTTATATCTGTAGGTATAATCAGATCTCATTACTGTATCACATTGTGTACATATACATGTGTCTTTATCTTATATCTGTAGGTATAATCAGATCTCATTACTGTATCACATTGTGTACATATACATGTGTCTTTATCTTATATCTGTAGGTATAATCAGATCTCATTACTTTATCACACTGTGTACATATTCACGTGTCTGTATCTTATATCTGTAGGTATAATCAGATCTCATTACTGTATCACATTGTGTACATATACATGTGTCTTTATCTTATATTTGTAGGTATAATCAGATCTCATTACTTTATCACACTGTGTACATATTCACGTGTCTGTATCTTATATCTGTAGGTATACTCAGATCTCATTACTGTATCACATTGTGTACATATACATGTGTCTTTATCTTATATCTGTCCATAAACCAATTACCAATACTTGGAGAGAACAATAGAAAATTTACATTGTATTACTTTATCTCTTCTATACCCCACTCAGAGTGTAATTTCTTCTTCTGGCTGTGTCAACACAGCTCTGCCTGGAGGCCAAATAATTTCAGGATGGGTGGGGATACCAAAGGCTAATTAAACTATTTTAACTGTCAATATAAAGGTAATGGAAATACTTGTAGACAATTTAATACTCTTTAGCAGGTAAAGTGGATCATTGGGAACAAATTAAAGGGAAGACATTTTTTGAGTAAACTGTTTATTTAAAGGGATAGTAAATTCCAAATGACACTTTCATGACTCAGATAGGGCATGCAATTTCAAATAACTTTCTAATTTACTTTTATAATCAAAATTGCTTTGTTCTCTTGGTATTCTTAATTGAAAGCTAAACCTAGACAGGCTCATATGCTAATTTCTAAGGACGCCTTTTCATTTGATAGTTTTTCAAAGCTTGAGGGCATTAGTTCATGTGTTTCATATAGATAGCATTGTGCTCATGCACGTGAAGTTATTTTAAAGTCAGCACTAATTGCCTGAAATGCAAGTCTGTCAAAAGGTCTGAGATAAGGAGGCAGTCTGCAGAAGCTTAGTTACAAGATAATTACAGAGTTAAAAAGTATATTTCTATAACAGTGTTGGTTATGGAAAACTGGGGAATGGTAAATAAAGGGATTATCTATATTTTTGAACAATACCACTTTCAGTGTTTAAGTTAAGTTTTAATTTACAGGGACATTTTCTTAAAATGGCATGTTCTACCTGAATCATGAAAATAGAATTTTGTCTAGACTAATCCTGTCATCAAAGTATATTGCTTACAAAGCACCAATTTAATGTTCTAGAAAAATATGTCTTTTAAATTAAATCCATGTTATGTCCCTTTAAGCACATGATGAATCTGTAGTAATCAGAATACATATGTCACATGACAGGTAATGCAGGCTACGGTTGCAAACCATGACTGTTAACCCCCTTGGCACAACCCCTTACGGAGCCACAAGGTACCAGGAGGCCCACATACCACCAGAAATGTCATAGAAAGGAGCTTTGTCCTACTCAAAACCAGATTCAGGTGTCTTGATTTGACAGGCGGAGCTTTACAGTATAACCCCAACAAAGTGTGTTCCATATTCAATGCATAAAGTGAAAAAATTATGGAGATTAGGCGCTTAATCTGCAAAAGGGATAAAGGTGTGTTGTATTCTACATAACATTGCCGTGGACACACGTTTATTGGGGGACATTGAACCAGAGCAAGACCAGCAGCTGGTTCCTGTGCCTGAGGGTGTGGACAGGGGGACACTAAGGGGGAATGAAGTGAGGGACTTTGTCATCCGTGAATACTTCACCTGTAAATTACTTGTTCATAAGCACAGTAATCCGTAACATTCACATGTATTATGTTTGACTGTACCTCACCAACAATTGAATGTGTATATATCATGTCTTGCAGAATTACATACTGTGGATTTCCATTGCATGAAAGTGAAACTACTACATCCCACCCCCTTCCCTTAACCACCCTAATTACTGAAAATGTCTCATTGTTTAATTTGTCACAATGATTTTTTTAGGTCACAATGATTTTTGGACTATCATTATTATGAAGAATGGAAATGGAGATTTTATTTGCACTAATCACTGGCATTTGCTTAATTTATTTATTTCATTAAAAGGCATCTACCACACCCCTGAGAGGGGAAGCTTGTTACTCAACCCCTTTCTAACAAGGAGATTTTATTTCTTGAAAAGAAATACCTTAACTGGCACCACACAGAAGCCAATCATCTTTGATTTCTAAATACTACCATACTCTACAGAGGAGAAGTAAAGACACTACATAGACTTCTCAGACTAAAAGACAAAAAGGTGAGCCACAAAAGGTTTTTTTTTATACCCTGCTGTAAATCAGTACATTTGTGTTACACCTTAAAACTGTGCTCCCCTTTATGTTACTCCCTTTCTACAAGCGCTATAGTCTGGTACCCCCTAGATACTTTCCATAATTGTTGGTTCCATTTTGATGATAGTGGAATCACCAGACTAAGCTGCTCAGAAACACATTAGGAGGAACTGTATATTTAAGCAAATGAAATTTTTGCATTAAAACACAGCACAAGCCTAAACAATTTTACCTTTATATATATATATATATATATATATATATATATATATATATATATATATATATATATATATATATATATATTTAACAATATTAGTGTACCCCCATTGATATGTATGACAATTACATGGTAAATAACAAAGGACAATGTTTATGGTGAACTATAAAAATATTTATTTTTTCTTTGGCTTTTTGGATGAGGGAGCTGAGGTGCCTGTAGTGGATTGCCTTATTCTCTTTGTTCTAGCAGATTCTGGTGTTTCTGCTAGTGTGCTGGTGACATATAATAGCTGGAGACAGTGTCCTGCTGGTGTGTAAAGTGCTCAAGCAACACACCCAAGAGTTTATTTTGTTCTCACCATTTATTGGCCATCTGCATATCAGACAGAATTCACATCATCTGTGATTGGTTTTGAACACTTGCACTTAACCATGCTGTCATGTCCCTCTGCAGTGCTATGCTATGTTTGTGCAACCTCTCTTGGCCACTGAAGAACCTCTATTCGCTCCTGATGAACCTCCCTTGGTTTCTGAAGAACGTCTCTTGGCCTCTTTGTATGCTCTCAGTACTTGTCACGAGCCTCCTCTGCTGTTGAGGGTCAGGTTCAGTTGTATCTTCTGATGCTTGAGGCTTAGGTTCAGCTGTATCTTCTGCTGCTTGAGAGTCAGGTTGAGCTGTATTTTCTACTGCTTGAGGGGCAGCTGTAGTTTCTGCTGTATTTCCATCTGCAGATCTTGGAGCTTGTCCCATGGATGAGGATGGTGGAGCTCGTCCCATGGATGAGGATGGTGGAGCTCATCCCATGGATGAGGATGGTGGAGCTCTCATGGTTGATTGATAGTCCCAATAATTACCAGTGTGTGACCACTCTACAATCGGCACTTCTTGTGACATAGTCTGTGGGTAATTTCCATGACTGACATGAGATTGTTTTGTGGGGGGGGGGGGGGGGGGGGTTAAATACATGGACCCTTTGTGGCTGTCTTGGCTTTCCCTCAAAACCAAAGGAAGGATATTCCTCTGGCCAGGAATCTTGCCAGGGGTTATATGGCAAAGGCGGTGGCATCACTCCTGGGTCCTCAACTGATGCCATCCAACCATGCTTACACCTGGGAACATAATTTTTGTGCTGTTACCTGAAGACTGATGGTTGTGGTTGTTGTGGTGGTGGTGGCATTGCTGTTTGTATCCTTGTGACAGGAGGTTCTGTGGAGGAGTCAAAGGATGAGAGGGATTAGTACAGTCATATATATGTCCACGTGGGCATACAATGTACATTGATACATGCTAGGGCCTATACTGATTTTGATGTCAAACTCTATAACATGCATTTGCACATTGTGAGTTGATCTATGAGGGATTTGAATATGAGCAGTATACAGGAATGTGTTTCATACAATAGTAATGTATACATGCCAATGATGAAATAATGGGTTCTTTAAGTGACACTATGGTCACACAATTTACTTTAGCCTGATCTAGGTAAAGAACCTGCTTTATTGAGCTAAAGGTATTGGGATGGCAATAGTGTCTATTTAATGAAAATTCTACATGTGGCCTGTGGCCTGTGTTACTCTGAGGCATGTTAGTAATGCACTATTCCACCTCAGATCATGAATTGCATTGTGTTATGTAGCAGTAATGTCAAGTATAATGTTAGAAGTTTTTGTTAGTACGCCAAATACTTCATTGTGTACATGAATGTGTGATAAAAATGAAGCCGTAAGCTACCGAAGTGGCTGACATCTAAAGGTAACTTACGGCTCAATTTTTAACGACTCAATGGAAGCGAGCCCTAAGGGAGTAAAGCAAATTTAACATTGAAACACAGATATTGACGGCAGATAAGAGCCATAGGCCCAGCAAGTCTGCCCGACCTTACCTAACAGTATAAACTTATCTAGTTCGTAGGATAGCCTTATGCTTGTCCCAGGCATAAGTTGTTATGTAGGATAGCCTTATGCTTGTCCCATGCATTTTTAAAGTCCCCCACAGTGTTTGTTGCTACTACCTCTTGAGGAAGTTTATTCCATAAATCAATCACTCTTTCTGTAAAGAAGTGCTTTCTCAAATTACTCCTGAATCTACTACCCTTTAGCTTGAGCTCATGACCCCTTGTTCTTGAATTTTCCATTTTATGTAAAATACTCACAGCCTCAGTTTTACTAAACCCTTTGTTTACTTGAAAGTTGTACTTGAAAGTTGCTATCATATCACCTCTTTCCCTTCTCTCCTCTAAGCTATACATATTTAGGTCATTGAGCCTATCCTGGTAAGTTTTATTTTTTAGACCATGTACCATTTTTGTAGCCTCCTTTGCACAGATTTAAGTTTGTTAATATCCTTCTGAAGATATGGCCTCCAGAACTGCACACAATACTCAAGATGAGGCCTAACTAATGATCTATAAAGTGGCATAAAAACCTTACTATTTCTGCTGCAAATACCTCTACCAATACATCCAAGCATTCTGCTAGCCTTACTCGTTGCAGTTCTACTTTCTTTACTAAAATTTAAATAATCTGAAATAATAATTCCCCAAGTCCTGTTCCACATCTGTAAGTCAGTAAAGTGTCATTGAGTCTGTAATTAATATTTAGATTTTTCTTTCTTAAATACATAATTTTACACATTGCTGTGTTAAACTTTAGATCTCAGTTATTTGCCCAATCCTCCAATTGTTGTATATCACTTCTCATTTTGTCTACCCCCCTTGAATTTGATAATAGTAAGTAAATTAGAAAGTTGTTAAAAATTGCATGCTTAACTGTCCCTTTAAAATAAACAAATAAAAGAGAATGAAAGAGGAAAATAAATGTTTGGTTTAAGATAAAACATAAAGAACCACAGCATATATATAAATATGTATTTCCTTCACAGATTAGCTACGGTGCAATGGCTACAAGTTTTATTGATCAGAAGCAATTTCCATTCCTCTATCGTATGGTCCCCAGCGAGCACAATCAGCAGATAGGAATCATCAGGTTACTGCAGCACTTTGGCTGGAATTGGGTTGGTATCTTGACCTCAAATGATGACAGCAGCATAAGAGGAAGCCAGGAACTGAGGGATTTGGCGATTACTAGCGGGATCTGTGTGGAGTTTATTAGGATATATACATTACATTACAAAGCTGATTTAGCCACAGTACAGTTTGTAGGTGCTGCAACTACAAATGTGCTGATAGTCTACAGCTACAATAATATATTTGACAATTTTATACAATTATATGCATCTCAGAATCAGCCCACTAAAGTCTGGATTATCTCAGCCTTTGTATCTTATTTGATGGATTTTATTCAAACTTCTGCCTTTTTCCCACTGGATGGCGCTTTAGTATTTTCCATAAACAAAGGGGAGATATCAGGACTGAAAGATTTTCTCTATAGTGCAAATATGTACAAATATCCTTATGATTATATCATAAAGTTACTTTGGATATATATTTTTCGGTGTTTGCCTTTTTATAAAGAAAATGATTTCATGATTTTAACCTGCTCAGAGAACAAATCACTGGAACAAACTCCTCAATATTTATATGATGTCATCAATTTCCGATTCACTTACAGAATTTACACTGCAGTATATGCCCTTGCGCATGCGCTGCATGGTCTGAGTCTTGAGCTTAATAATTGGGAGGTTATTTGGAAGAAACATATAAAGCCTTGGCAGGTATGAAAAAAGTTAATGACACAATACTTTTACATTGCAATCTATAACGCCGTTAATAACGTGATAGAAATAACAAATTTAGATGTACATGAGTGCATTTTAATTTAAAGGGCAATAATACCCAAATGTTTAAACACTTGAAAGTGATGCAGTATAGCTGTAAAAAGCTGACTAGAAAATATCACCTGAACATCTCTATGTAAAAAAGAAAGAGATTTTACATCACAATTTCCTCAGCTCATCAGAGTAAGTGCTGTGTAAATAGTTATAATTCATTTGCTGTCCAGCTGTAGGTAAAAAAAAATATTAAGAAATGAACAGCAACCAATCAGCATCAGCAGTGCTGAGGTAATTAACGCATTTACTGTTATCTCATGAGATTTCACTTAAAGGGCCATAATACCCAAATGATTAAACACTTGAAAGTGATGCAACATAGCTGTAAAAAGCTGACTAGAAAATATCACCTGAACATCTCTATGTAAAAAAGAAAGATATTTTACCTCAAAAGTTCCTCAGTAGCCACTTCCCATTGTAAAGGACTTCTAAGCAGCATATCAGTATGTCTGTCCCGGGACAGCTGAAAGGATGAGCCTTGTGCACTGTCATGTTATTTCCCTATTCAGTGTAACAATGAAATCTTATGAGAGTTAAGTAAAATCTTATGAGATCACAGTAAAAGAGTGCATGACTTCAGCACTGCTGATGCTGATTGGCTGCTGTTCATTTCTTCATTTTTTTGTTTACCTGCAGCTGGGAGCAGCTGAGTATAACTTTTTACACAGAACTTACTCTGCTGAGCTGAGGAGATTGTGAGGTAAAATATCTTCCTTTTTTACATAGAGATGCTCAGGTGATATTTTCCTGTCAGCTTTTTACAGTTATACTGCATCAGTTTCAAGTGATTTAGCATATGAGTATATGAGTCCCTTTAAGTAGAATTAATAAACTTCCAGTAGCAAAATTGTGCTAGTAAAAATGACTGTTTTCCAGCTGAATATGCACTGTTTTCCAGCTGAATATGCACATATGCTGTACGTGCCCTGTGCAGCAGTAGTCAAACAGCACACCTTACCATACAGTCACCAGTGACTTGTGTGACATCTTTACAGGCACAATCACCACCTGGGTGCTAAGCTTATTTGAGGGTTTTTAATTTTTTTTTTTTTACTTTTTCTTTTTTTCTTTCAGATCCCCAAGACTTATACCAAAGGTTACCTTTCCAACGGTAGGTCTTGGGGGTCTGTACCTGCTTAGATGCCTGAGATACAGACTTCTAAGCAGCATGACCCTTCTTCCTATACTTGTCATTGTATTTTCTTAATAAAGTTGCGCAGTGACATCACCACACAAAACATGCCCCCAGATCTCCCTCAAGGTGGGAGAGTGCTAGCGATGGCTCTGAGCCGTCATTAGCACCAGAGTGGGAAACTCTGTGATGGCTCAGAGCCGTCGTTAGCACTCAAAGTGTTAAGATGGCAACATGGCCAAAGCAGAAGTAAAACATGACAGCTTTTTACAGTATTGCTGCTGCTGCTGTTTAGGAGAAGGAGAACGATGATGATACTGATGACAATGATTAAGAGGATGACAATGATTAAAAGGATGATGATGATAACATTGATTAAGAGGATGATGATAGTGATGATGATGATGATAATGATAACAATGATTAGGAGGATGTTGATGATGTTGATGATGACAATGATTAAAAGGATGATGATGACAATGATTAAAGGGACAGTAAACGCCAGAATTTTTGTTGTTTAAAAAGATAGATAATCCCTTTATTACCCATTCCCCAGTTTTGAATAACCAACACAGTTATATTAATATACTTTTTACCTCTGTGATTAACTTGTATTTAAGCCACTGGAGACTGCCCCCTTATTTCAGTTCATTTGACAGACTTGCATTTTAGCCAATCGGTGCTCACTCCTCGGTAAATTCACGTTCGTGAGCTCAATGTTATCTATGTGAAACACATGAACTAATGCCCTCTAGTGGTGAAAAACTGTCAAAATGCTTTCAGATTAGAGGCGGCATTCAAGGTCTAAGAAATTAGCATATGAACCTCCTAGGTTTAGTTTTCAACTAAGATTACCATAAGAACAAAGCAAAATTGGTGATAAAAGTAAATTGTAAAGTTGTTAAAATTGAAATGCCCTATTTGAATCATGAAAGTTTTTTTTTGGACTTGACTGTCCCTTTAAGAGGATGATGATGATACTTTAACGAGCTGGCAGTTGATAGCCTGGTTGTCTCCATCATTTTGCTGAACCAGAAATATTTCATGGTAATATCCATATTTTTGTCGTGGCCATTGGGTAGTGTCATTGTGGGGGGCTCTGTAATAATCCTCAGAGTAACTTATACAGTTTGCTTTTCGAGGTACGTTGGGACTGGGGATGTACCAGGGACCCATGGTACTAGGTTTTGAGTGGAGCAGGGGACAATTCCATTTGATATGCTCAGGCTGGTGGCATTGGTTGAGAGGTCTAGTGCTGTGGTATTCCTGGGTACAAGGGAGTGACCCATTTTGGGGTTGCCAGACATCCACAAATGTATGCGCTAACAGCACAGCCTCCTACAGAGTTACTAGTCCTGATCCCTGCAAACCCAGTATTTTACTTCCACAGCAATGAGCTGAAAAAGTTGTTCCAATAAAATGTGTTGCAGTGCCTCCTCAAATATGGTCATCTTTCACCCCTGTAACCAGCTCAGGGCTGCTCTGTCCATCCTGTTTGCCCATTCTGTGTGGGGATCTTTAGCCAACAGCATTGTCAGTATGTATCCAGGGAAATGGCATACTAGGCCAGGAGGAGTTTCTTTACCTCCCGGTAGTCTCTGTTGTGATACTTTGGTATGGCCCGCTGGTTAATTTGGCTCAAAAGGAAAGGAGCACCATCCAGGAGTAAAACATTCAAATTTTATTAATACTAATTCAAAATTAAGTAAAAACCTGGAAGCTCAGGCTGGTGATACAGGGGATCAGCAAAAGTAGTGCAGTTGACGCATTTAGGCAGTTGCCGTATTCGAAGCTGATAACAAAATGTAAAAATGGACAGCCATTTAAAACCAAAAGCCTCCTCCTATTGGACATTCAATTAAATACTTAATTAACATCATATGCACTTGTGTAAGTAACGCATTACGGCGGCAGTACAAAGAGCACACAGACAGTTAATCACATAGAAATGAACAATGTCACAAACTGTAGCAACATGATTATACACATTACACATGAATGCAAATAAGTGTTGTAATCCTTACAAACATAACTTTTAGAAAAGTTACACAAATTGCCTAGATATTCTAATTATCAACATAAGGTAAATGGTATTTTTAATTCATAGCACACTCATGTCTTGTTATGGAACATGTATACTCAATGGCGGTCATTAGGGACAATGATCCCAAACATCAACAAATCTAAATTGTTAAATCATTATAAGAACAAATAGGGTAATTAACCCTATGGAATCATTATCCCCATGGTGAGCATTAACCAGGGGCATAAACCTTCCAAACTTGTGTAGTAAACACTGAGATTGGCTGATAAACTGGGCACAACCCAGTTGGTATTTTGTATAACCAAAGAAAGCACATAAATACAACAGTGTGCCCAAAGATATGCTGTAGAGCAGTTGCCTTGATACCCTATTGCAGTTAGTGTGATACTAGTTTAAGGTCCACTACACTTTACCTAACCTAGGTTTAACAGAGGCCCTAGTGTGAGAAGACAGTAAGACCACCTAATAACAGTTGTGTTGTCTAAGTAATATCTACAGTAGGGCCACATTTTAATCCCTAAAAACAGGCTCAAGACAAGAAAGAGAGAGAAAGAAATTATCAGATAGGGACCTTTTATTGCCAAAAATGTATCAGGTCATAGTCAGAGTTGAGACCTTTGGGATATCTGGTTTGTAATTTGAAAATCCAAAAAAACATTATTTTCCCTAATAGTCTCTCCCTAACCCCCCCCCCCAGGGGGAGTGGTAACCTTTTCAATACAGGTCCACCTAAATGTGGCAGCACTATTAGCATGTATTTGTGCAAAATGTTGAACAAACGGAGTACTGGCCAATCCTGATTTAATACTGGACAAATGCTCTCTAACCCTGGATCTTACTTCACGGGTTGTGAGTCCCACGTACTGTTTGTCACAATTGACACAGGTGATTAGATAAACAAAGGTGGACCTGCAATTAAGGCAGGAATGTTTTTGGAAGCTATGTCCTGTGGCTGAGGATTTAAACCATTCCCCTGTCTCTACTCTTTTGCAGGCCACACAAGTACTGTTATGGCATTTGTAAATGCCAAACATAGTCAACCAAGAAGACACATTTCTCACCTTCTCTGGAGGTTTGGTGGGGGCCAGTATATTTCCCAAAGTTTTGCCTCTTTTATAGGCAAATTTACAGATTGGCTAAACCATCGTCTGCCTTCAGTAGCGGGAAATGCCTTTTAATGATATCACAGATACTGTGATATTGTTCAGAATAGTCCGTAATAAATAAGACATTCTCCTCTCCTGAGTTCAGAGCAATACCAATGGGTTTCTTTTTACCCAGTAGTTCGGATCTCTTACAATTTTTAACCGAATTAACAGCCTTATTGATAACACGGTCATTGTACCCTCTCTCTTGGCAAGCAAAAGGGTATTGCCTGATATTGGCTTCCTATAAACATTGGTAGAAACAAGTTTGCCATTAGTTCCTGATAGTGTTATGTCCAAACAGTGTTAATATTGACGGCAAATTTCAATTTAGTCTTAATTTTAGTCTTTTGATTAAAATGACATTTTAGTTTTAGTCGTATTTTAGTCATCTGAATTGTTTTAGTTTTAGTCTAGTTTTAGTCGACTGAATTTCCAGTAGATTTTAGTCAACTAAATCCCAGTTGATTTTAGTCAACTAAAATCTAAGGGGTTTAGTTAAAGTGTAATGCGTTATTTAAGCATTTCTCTATCATTTGCAAACTGATTACATACTCCAGGAGTAAACATAATACCTGTTAATATTTATGGTATTAAGGTTTGAACATGCAATATAGACACAGATTTAGCCGTTGTGATATGTAACATCTTTATTAAACTTACAATTAAATAAAACCAAGTTTCATAAAAAAACAGAAGTGCAACTTTAAAATATAAAAAAAAAAAACCCTGTAAACTGTATTGGCTAAATTGAACATATTACCCAATATAAAACCTTTAACAGTTCTCTGTTAATAATTAAAACAAGTATCAAGTAACTCAACACAACAAAAAGTTTCTGCAGATAGCACAGGCACAGCATAACTTAAACCCATACTTGTGGGTTATGCTTATTTCTATAGGAAGAATCAATTGATTGTTAACAGATTCGAAAAAATTTCGGCAACGATATTAGCACTGCTCTAGAAGTTCCAAACTCATTATATACTCCTGGAGTAAAGGTTTATTAACCTGTTTTTATTTATGGTATTAAGGTTTGAACATGCAATACAGATTTAACAGATTTAACTGTAGTGGTATATAACATGTCTTTATTTATCTTAAAATTTAATAAAATTAAGTTTCGTAAATTTTACAAAAGAGCAGTAATTAGATATGGATTGATTATAACAACTTGCATAAAATGTTTTTGTCAGCAAATTTTGATTTAGTTTTAGTCCAAGGGGGGTAGTTATCAAGCCGTCTACTTTTCTGGCTTCGCCGGCCCAATACGTCCGCCTAAGCTCGCCTACCTTCGCCGCCGCGGACCTTGAATACGTTCGCCTAAGTTATCAAATAAAGCTGTCAAAAAGCCGCGGGGCGATGAGCAGCGGACTGTGACAGTTATCGCTCATCCGATCTCGCTGCCCTTCGGCTTTTTCCCAGCTTTATTGCTAGCCTGTCACTAAGCACTCACACTAAACTACACTGTTCTACCCCCTATACCGGCGCCCCCGGAGGCCCCCGCAACTCAATAAAGTTACTAACCCCATAAACCGCCGCTCCTAGACCCCGCCGCAAGTCTTATAAATGTATTAACCCCTAAACCGCCGCTCCTAGACTCCGCCGCAAGTCTTATAAATGTATTAACCCCTAAACCGCCGCTCCTAGACCCTGCCGCAAGTCTTATAAATGTATTAACCCCTAAACCGCAGCTCCCGGACACCGCTGCCACCTACATTATACCTAGTAACCCCTATCCTGCCCCCCCTATACCGTCGCCCTCTATTATAAAATTATTAACCCCTATCCTGCTGATCCCGCACCTCTCGCAACTAAATAAATAGTTTAACCCCTAAACCGCCGCTCCATGAACCCGCCGCAACCTATAATAAATTTATTAACCCCTATCCTGCCCCCCACTACGCCGCCGCCACTGTAATAAAATGATTAACCCCTAAACCTAAGTCTAACCCTAACCATAACGCCCCCCTAACTTAAATATTAATTAAATACATCTAAATAAATTAACTCTTATTAACTAAATGAATCCTATTTAAAACTAAATACTTACTTATAAAATAAACCCTAATATAGCTACAATATAAATAATAATTATATTCTAGCTATCTTAGGATTTATTTTTATTTTACAGGTACCTTTCAATTTATTTTAACCATGTACAATAACTATTAAATAGTTATTAACTATTTAATAGCTTACCTAGTTAAAATAAACTGAAATTAACCTGTAAAATAAAAACTAACCTAAGTTACAATTACACCTAACACTACACTATACTTTAATAAATTATTCCTATTTAAAACTAAATACTTACCTGTAAAATAAACCCTAAGATAGCTACAATATAAATAATAATTATATTCTAGCTATCTTAGGATTTATATTTATTTTACAGGTAACTTTGTATTTATTTTAGCTAGTTAGAATAGTTATTAAATAGTTATTAACTATTTAATAACTACCTAGCTAAAAGAAATACAAAATTACCTGTAAAATAAATCCTAATTTAAGTTACAATTAAACCTAATACTACACTATCATTAAATTAATTAAATAAACTACCTAAAAATAACTACAATGAAATACAATTACATAAACTAACTAAAGTACAAAAAATAAAAAAAGCTAAGTTACAAAAAATAAAAAATTAAGTTACAAACATGTTAAAAATATTACAACAATTTTAAGCTACTTACACCTAATCTAAGCCCCCTAATAAAATAACAAACCCCCCAAAATAAAAAAAATCCCTACCCTATTCTAAATTACATAAATTTCAAAGCTCTTTTACCTTACCAGCCCTTAAAAGGGCCATTTGTGGGGGCATGCCCCAAAAAGTTCAGCTCTTTTGCCTGTAAAAGAAAAATACAACCCCCCCCCCAACATTAAAACCCACCACCCACATACCCCTAATCTAACCCAAACCCCCCTTACAAAAACCTAACACTAATCCCCTGAAGATCATCCTACCTTGAGTCGTCTTCACTCAGCCGAGCCACCGATGGAACTGAAGAGGACATCCGGAGCGGAAGAAGTTAATCCTCCAAGCGGCGCTGAAGAAATCTTCCATCCGATGAAGTCATCATCCAGGCGGCGCTGAAGAAGTCTTCGATCCGGCCGATGTCATCTTCAAAGAGGCGCTGAAGAGGTCTTCTATCCGGGCGAAGTCATCTTCCAAGCCGGGTCTTGAATCTTCCTTCCGCCGACGCGGAACCACCTTCTTCACCGACGGACTACGACGAATGACGGCTCCTTTAAGGGACGTCATCCAAGATGGCGTCCCCTCAATTCCGATTGGCTGATAGGATTCTATCAGCCAATCGGAATTAAGGTAGGAAAATCTGATTGGCTGATGGAATCAGCCAATCAGATTCAAGTTCAATCCGATTGGCTGATCCAATCAGCCAATCAGATTGAGCTCGCATTCTATTGGCTGATCGGAACAGCCAATAGAATGCGAGCTCAATCTGATTGGCTGATTCCATCAGCCAATCAGATTTTTCCTACCTTAATTCCGATTGGCTGATAGAATCCTATCAGCCAATCGGAATTGAGGGGACGCCATCTTGGATGACATCCCTTAAAGGAGCCGTCATTCGTCGTAGTCCGTCGGTGAAGAAGGTGGTTCCGCGTCGGCGGAAGGAAGATTCAAGACCCGGCTTGGAAGATGACTTCGCCCGGATAGAAGACCTCTTCAGCGCCTCTTTGAAGATGCCATCGGCCGGATCGAAGACTTCTTCAGCGCCGCCTGGATGATGACTTCATCGGATGGAAGATTTCTTCAGCGCCGCTTGGAGGATTAACTTCTTCCGCTCCGGATGTCCTCTTCAGTTCCATCGGTGGCTCGGCTGAGTGAAGACGACTCAAGGTAGGATGATCTTCAGGGGATTAGTGTTAGGTTTTTGTAAGGGGGGTTTGGGTTAGATTAGGGGTATGTGGGTGGTGGGTTTTAATGTTGGGGGGGGGTTGTATTTTTCTTTTATAGGCAAAAGAGCTGAACTTTTTGGGGCATGCCCCCACAAATGGCCCTTTTAAGGGCTGGTAAGGTAAAAGAGCTTTGAAATTTATGTAATTTAGAATAGGGTAGGGATTTTTTTTATTTTGGGGGGGGTTTGTTATTTTATTAGGGGGCTTAGATTAGGTGTAAGTAGCTTAAAATTGTTGTAATATTTTTAACATGTTTGTAACTTAATTTTTTATTTTTTGTAACTTAGCTTTTTTTATTTTTTGTACTTTAGTTAGTTTATGTAATTGTATTTCATTGTAGTTATTTGTAGGTAGTTTATTTAATTAATTTAATGATAGTGTAGTATTAGGTTTAATTGTAACTTAAGTTAGGATTTATTTTACAGGTAATTTTGTATTTCTTTTAGCTAGGTAGTTATTAAATAGTTAATAACTATTTAATAACTATTCTAACTAGCTAAAATAAATACAAAGTTACCTGTAAACTAAATATAAATCCTAAGATAGCTATAATATAAGTATTAATTACATTGTAGCTATCTTAGGGTTTATTTTACAGGTAAGTATTTATTTTTAAATAGGAATAATTTATTAAAGTATAGTGTAGTGTTAGGTGTAATTGTAACTTAGGTTAGTTTTTATTTTACAGGTTAATTTCAGTTTATTTTAGCTAGGTAAGCTATTAAATAGTTAATAACTATTTAATAGTTATTGTACATGGTTAAAATAAATTGAAAGATACCTGTAAAATAAAAATAAATCCTAAGATAGCTAGAATATAATTATTATTTATATTGTAGCTATATTAGGGTTTATTTTAAAGGTAAGTATTTAGTTTTAAATAGGATTCATTTAGTTAATAAGAGTTAATTTATTTAGATGTATTTAATTAATATTTAAGTTAGGGGGCGTTAGGGTTAGGGTTAGACTTAGGTTTAGGGGTTAATAATTTTATTACAGTGGCGGCGGCGTAGTGGGGGGCAGGATAGGGGTTAATAAATTTATTATAGGTGGCGACGGTGTAGGGGGGGCAGATTAGGGGTTAATACATTTAATATAGGTTGCGGCGGGTTCAGGGAGCGGCGGTTTAGGGGTTAATACATTTATTATAGTTGCGGTGGGCTCCGGGAGCGGCGGTTTAGGGGTTAATATGTATAGAGTAGCTTGCGGTGGGCTCCGGGAGCGGCGGTTTAGGGGGTAATAACTTTATTTAGTTGCGGCGGTGTAGGGGGGGTCAGATTAGTGGTGTTTAGACTCGGGGTACATGTTAGGGTGTTAGGTGTAGACAGCTCCCATAGAAATCAATGGGATGTCTGTCAGCAGCGAACTTGTACTTTCGCTATGGTCAGACTCCCATTGATTTCTATGGGATCCGCCGCCTCCAGGGGTGGCGGATTGAAAACCAGGTACGCTGGGCCGTAAAAGTGCCGAGCGTACCTGCTAGTTTTTTGATAGCTAGCAAAAGTAGTGAGAATGTGCCGCACTTGTGTGCGGAACATCTGGAGTGACGTAAGAATCGATCTGTGTCGGACTGAGTCCGGCGGATCGAAGCTTACGTCACAAAATTCTACTTTTGCCGGTCTCAAGCCTTTGATAACTAAGGCGAATCAGCCTCGCCACAAATACGCTGCGGAATTCCAGCGTATTTGAGGTTGACGGCTTGATAACTACCCCCCCCAAAGTCTTTTGACTAAAATTTTATTTTAATTTTAGTCGTATTTTAGTCATCAGAATTTCTTTAGTTTTATAGTAATTTTAGTCTAGTTTTAGTCGACAAAAGTAACACTGTGTCCAAATAGTGGATACTATGTGGATCCCATTCCTGGGTAAAACTGATCCCCAATTCATTCACATTCAAATATTGGACAAAGGAGTGTAGATCCTCCTGGTTACCTTTCCAAATGAACAGGAGATCATCAATAAATCTCCTGTATATAACCACCTTTGAGTTGAAGGAGTTTGCATCTCCATAAATGTGGACCTGCACCCACCACCCCATAAAGAGGTTGGCGTATGAGGGGGCAAATTTCGCCCCCATAGCAGTGCCACAAATCTGGAGATAGAAAAGACCCTCAAACTCAAAGTAGTTATGACGTAAAAGAAAGTCAGTAACTCTCCCAACGTATTCACAAAGTTCAGCATTTTCCCCATGGTATTTCTCCAGGTAGTTAACTATCGCCAATAGACCCTTCTCATGAGGAATGGAGGAGTAAAGTGCCCTGACATCGACTGTCAGCCATTTGTACTCTTTATCCCATACTATTTGGGATACCAAATTCAAAACATAAGTTGAATCTTGTGCATAGCTCCATAAATTAACCACCATAGGCTGTAAAATATGATCCAGCCATTCAGACAGATGTTCGAGTAAAGACCCTATGCCGCTAACAATGGGTCTGCCAACAACTTTTTCTAAAGACTTGTGCACTTTGGGTAGGTGGTTAAAGGCTGGTGTAACAGGATTGGACACTAGGAGGTATTCACTGGTGTCTTTGTCTATAAGACTTTTATACAGACCGTCGTCAACTAGATATCTCAATTTAGTTTTAAACAGTATCATGGGATCCGAACTTAGAACCCTGTAATCATGTTGGTTGGATAGCTGTCTTAGGGCCTCTCCAACAAATTTCTCCTTGTCCATAACCACCACCAAACCACCTTTGTCTGCGGCCCTAATGACAAGGTCAGGGTTGGAGTTCAATTTCTCCAATGCCTCCATTTCACCCTTAGATAGATTATATTTGTGTTTTTTCTGTTGATAGGCAAGTTTTGTTAAATCTGTCTCTACTCTTTTTTGAAATTTTTCTATGATGGTACCTCTGCTCTGTATAGGATAGAAAGCCGATGGGCATTTAATTTTAGGAGTACATTTAGAATTTGGAGTATTTTCTTTACAAGAACCACTGTCAGTGTTATCAGTGTCAACAGTGGCAGGTTTAGAGAAAAAATGTTTTTCGAGCGTAATTTTTCTTATAACTCTATTCACATCTAATAGGGTGTTAAATAGATAGAAAGAAGTAGTAGATACGAATCCTAAACCTAAACTTAAGACTTTGTGTTCCATTTCATTAAGTGTATATGATGATAGATTAACCCCTTAATGACAACTGACGTACCAGGTACGTCATGCATTAACAAGCAGTTAATGATAATAGACGTACCTGGTACGTCAGTTGTCTAACAGAGTGCTGGAAGCGATTGCGATTGCTTCCAGCAGCTCTGTGGGTATTGCAGTGATGACTCGATATGGAGGCGTCCTGCAATACCCCTTTACAAAACTCCAATGCAGAGAGAGCCACTCTGTGGCCCTCTCTGCACCGGAGCGTCGTTGGTGGGTGGGAGCAAGGCAGGGAGGCGGGTGGGTGGCCTGCCAAGGGCCTGTGATGTGGAGGGGGGCAGGATCGGAGGCCGGATTGGAGGCGGCAGTGTCCGGGGGGCGTGCACGGATGCGTGCGCGTGCACGGGGGGGGGCGGCGGGCGGGCGCGTGCACGGGGCGGGAGTCGGTGGGAACTGCTACACTACAGAAAAATGTAATACAAAATTGGGAGAAAAGGGGGGATTTTAATGTTATAAACAATCGAAGGGTTCTGGGAGGGGGGGGGAAGCTACACTACAGAAAATGACAAAAAAGGCAAAAAAATAATAATAGCATATTTTTTTTTAATAAACTGGGTACTGGCAGTACCTAAGATGGGGTCCATTAAGCTAGAGGGGGAGGGTTAGAGAACTGTTTGATGGGGGATCCGTGAGGTTGGGGGCTAAGGGGGGATTCTATACAGCAGCATATGTAAATATGCTATATAAAAAAATAAAAAAAAATAAATATACCTTTTATTTTAGTACTGGCAGACTTTCGGCCAGTACTTAAGATGGCGGGAATAATTGTGGGGTGGGGGAGGGAAGAGAGCTGTTTGGGAGGGATCAGGGGGTCTGATGTTTCAGGTGGGAGGCTGATCTCTACACTAAAGCTAAAATTAACCCTGCAAGCTCCCTACAAGCTACCTATTTAACCCCTTTACTGCTAGCCATATTACACGTGTGATGCGCAGTGGCATTTAGCGGCCTTCTAATTACCAAAAAGCAACACCAAAGCCATATATGTCTGCTATTTCTGAACAAAGGGGATCCCAGAGAAGCATTTACAACCATTTGTGCCATAATTGCACAAGCTGTTTGCAAATAATTTCAGTGAGAAACCGAAAGTTTGTGAAAACAATTGTGAAAAAGTTAACAATTTTTTGTATTTGATCGCATTTGGCGGTGAAATGGTGGCATGAAATATACCAAAATGGGCCTAGATCAATACTTTGGGATGTCTTCTAAAAAAAAATATATACATGTCAAGGGATATTCAGAGATTCCTGAAAGATATCAGTGTCCCAATGTAACTAGCGCTAATTTTGAAAAAAAGTGGTTTGGAAATAGCAAAGTGTTACTTGTATTTATGGCCCTATAACTTGCAAAAAAACAAAAGAACATGTAAACATTGGGTATTTCTAAACTCAGGACAAAATTTAGAAACTATTTAGCATGATTGTTTTTTGGTGGTTGCAGATGTGTAACAGATTTTGGGGCTAAAAGTTAGAAAAAGTGTTTTTTTTTCCATTTTTTCCTCATATTTTATAATTTTTTTATAGTAAATTATAATATATGATGAAAATAATGCTATCTTTAGAAATTCCATTTAATGGCGAAAAAAACGGTATATAATATGTGTGGGTACAGTAAATGAGTAAGAGGAAAATTACAGCTAAACACAAACACCGCAAAAATGTAAAAATAGCCTTTGTCACAAACGGACAGAAAATGGAAAAGTACTGTTGTCATTAAGGGGTTAATTACACAATTTACTGATTTCGTGTTTGCCTCTGTCAGGGTACAGGTAAATTACACACACACACACATATATATATATATATATATATATATATATATATATATAAATAATACAAAAGAATGTGTTTATATATGAAGCCATATTTTATCAGATATACTGTAAGGTTACAACTCTGATGTCAAAAAATTGACTTGAAACCCATATTCAATCCTCCCCCATTCAGTATGCAAAGTTAAAATGTATCCAATTGAGGACAATAAAACATTTGGTTTACTTAACTTTAACAGCCATTTCAAAAGACCATGTGGTCACTACCCGGAAATGTGTGATAGAATCTCCTACTCCTTACAAAGTAGCCTAGAAGTCTAGTGTAAGTGACATATTTTGTGGAAAAATAACCATTTACATTTCAATGCAAATTAGTCCCTGCGGTGTAAATTGAAGTAATGGAAATTTGACCAGCTGAAAACACGTTTTTAAATTATACTCTTAAACCCCATTGTTTAAATACTGTATATAAATGAATACGTATATATATATATATATATATATATATATATATATATACATACACACACATGTACATATGTATTTAGACAAAATATTTAATATATTCATACCTTAGACTGTATTGCATGTCTATAATGAAATTCAGCTTGAAATAGAATAGATGAATAACTGCATTAGTAAATATAAAATGTTTAAATTATTCCAAAATAAAAACATTTATTCTCTCTGTTTTCCAGAAATCTAATGAAAATTATAGGAACAGCTGATGTAATGGGATATCTAGATGAACATCTGTATAATAAATGTATAAATGCTGGGTTTCATATGGATATTGTGGACCTAAAAAGCAATAATTAATAACACTATTATTTTATTTCAGATCGGCATAGACAAGATTCATGCATTCAGGATTTATTAGAAATATGAAATATATTATATTCATGTTGGGATGCAGTGCAGTACTGAATATGAAATATGCTGTGTTTGTATATAAATGTGGGTAATTACCTAATGACATTTTAAATTGATTTTAAGCTAACCAGTTAGCAGTATAAATTGCTTTGATATAATATAATGTTAAAAACATAATGTGTTTGGTATTAGAAAAATCAGAAGAAATAATGTGACATAGTCCAGTACATGTAAACATGTAACTTATTAAGGTAAAGAAATTATGACATTTTGAATATATATTTTAAAGAAATATGTGTACTGTCTAGAAATGGTTAAATAAATCTGTTTGTTTGTCATGCTGCCCCCCAATGGCCAAAATCCTGTGTTGCGATGCAAGAATTACAGCCAAAAGACAATTGGTTGTTAAGAAAGATGCATCTCCCTAGCAACATACATTTCCAAAACGAACATATCACAAAGCAGATCCATAGGGCCTCCCATATGTCCCACCTATGATTAAACAATATAAGCTGGAATGCAGGATGAGAAGGAACTGAGGCTGATTTTGCTAAACTGATTGATAACTGGTTGACAAGACTCTACAGTCAAGACTCTAAGCAAATTTTGGCTATACCTTCCTTATCTATTGCAAAGACACTTATTTTTATATGAGGTGGGGCAAATTTTGAAGCTGAATATTATTTTGGTAAAGAATATATAAAAATGTTGCTAGTTACAGGTAATATTTTAAAACAAAATATATGCATATTCACTGCAGTTAAATTACAACTGATAGAGTTAAAGAGCATTATTTATATTTTAGAATTATATTCATAGCCTGTGCATTGTTAAACAAATCCTAAATGCTAAACTGTTGATCTGGCAAATATATATATATAATTATATAAATTCTAATATATATATATATATATATATATATATATATATATATATATATATATATATTAGAATTTGTCTTAACTGTAGATAACTAAGAATTTAATTCAGCTTGGATAAATTGGCATATAATTTGGTTATTGGCACAAATAATATATACAATTTCTGATGTTTTAAATTGGAATTATATAGAATAAATTGTAGCTATATAGCTGACTGTACTATTTGAATATTAATAGCTTATATCTTAGTCTTTTTGTGATATTTTAAATGCAAATCTGATTTGGGAGGCTATTGTGAATAAGGCTAGTTTTAAAGGTAAACTTTTATGAAGTTTGCATAGCATATTTTAATAGTTTTAAACATGTATAGTATTGACTCATACTCTGGTTCCTACAAATATATTTCAATGTGTTTATAGATATTAACTAATTAAAATAATTCAGAAATTTATACTAATTTTATTGTCTTAGTAAATGCATTTTTTTATTGGGGGTTGAGTTTAAAGGATAATTAAATATATTGTGAAATATTATTTGGAGGCACTGCTGAGATATTATTAATATTTATCACATTGATATAATATATTTGTAATAAATAGAAATTATTATTAAAAAAATAAAAAAAGCTAAGTTACAAAAAAAAAAAAATTAAGTTACAAACATGTTAAAAATATTACAACAATTTTAAGCTACTTACACCTAATCTAAGCCCCCTAATAAAATAACAAACCCCCCCAAAATAAAAAAAATCCCTACCCTATTCTAAATTACATAAATTTCAAAGCTCTTTTACCTTACCAGCCCTTAAAAGGGCCATTTGTGGGGGCATGCCCCAAAAAGTTCAGCTCTTTTGCCTGTAAAAGAAAAATACAACCCCCCCCCCAACATTAAAACCCACCACCCACATACCCCTAATCTAACCCAAACCCCCCTTACAAAAACCTAACACTAATCCCCTGAAGATCATCCTACCTTGAGTCGTCTTCACTCAGCCGAGCCACCGATGGAACTGAAGAGGACATCCGGAGCGGAAGAAGTTAATCCTCCAAGCGGCGCTGAAGAAATCTTCCATCCGATGAAGTCATCATCCAGGCGGCGCTGACGAAGTCTTCGATCCGGCCGATGTCATCTTCAAAGAGGCGCTGAAGAGGTCTTCTATCCGGGCGAAGTCATCTTCCAAGCCGGGTCTTGAATCTTCCTTCCGCCGACGCGGAACCACCTTCTTCACCGACGGACTACGACGAATGACGGCTCCTTTAAGGGACGTCATCCAAGATGGCGTCCCCTCAATTCCGATTGGCTGATAGGATTCTATCAGCCAATCGGAATTAAGGTAGGAAAATCTGATTGGCTGATGGAATCAGCCAATCAGATTCAAGTTCAATCCGATTGGCTGATCCAATCAGCCAATCAGATTGAGCTCGCATTCTATTGGCTGATCGGAACAGCCAATAGAATGCGAGCTCAATCTGATTGGCTGATTCCATCAGCCAATCAGATTTTTCCTACCTTAATTCCGATTGGCTGATAGAATCCTATCAGCCAATCGGAATTGAGGGGACGCCATCTTGGATGACGTCCCTTAAAGGAGCCGTCATTCATCGTAGTCCGTCGGTGAAGAAGGTGGTTCCGCGTCGGCGGAAGGAAGATTCAAGACCCGGCTTGGAAGATGACTTCGCCCGGATAGAAGACCTCTTCAGCGCCTCTTTGAAGATGACATCGGCCGGATCGAAGACTTCGTCAGCGCCGCCTGGATGATGACTTCATCGGATGGAAGATTTCTTCAGCGCCGCTTGGAGGATTAACTTCTTCCGCTCCGGATGTCCTCTTCAGTTCCATCGGTGGCTCGGCTGAGTGAAGACGACTCAAGGTAGGATGATCTTCAGGGGATTAGTGTTAGGTTTTTGTAAGGGGGGTTTGGGTTAGATTAGGGGTATGTGGGTGGTGGGTTTTAATGTTGGGGGGGGTTGTATTTTTCTTTTACAGGCAAAAGAGCTGAACTTTTTGGGGCATGCCCCCACAAATGGCCCTTTTAAGGGCTGGTAAGGTAAAAGAGCTTTGAAATTTATGTAATTTAGAATAGGGTAGGGATTTTTTTTATTTTGGGGGGGTTTGTTATTTTATTAGGGGGCTTAGATTAGGTGTAAGTAGCTTAAAATTGTTGTAATATTTTTAACATGTTTGTAACTTAATTTTTTATTTTTTGTAACTTAGCTTTTTTTATTTTTTGTACTTTAGTTAGTTTATGTAATTGTATTTCATTGTAGTTATTTGTAGGTAGTTTATTTAATTAATTTAATGATAGTGTAGTATTAGGTTTAATTGTAACTTAAGTTAGGATTTATTTTACAGGTAATTTTGTATTTCTTTTAGCTAGGTAGTTATTAAATAGTTAATAACTATTTAATAACTATTCTAACTAGCTAAAATAAATACAAAGTTACCTGTAAACTAAATATAAATCCTAAGATAGCTATAATATAAGTATTAATTACATTGTAGCTATCTTAGGGTTTATTTTACAGGTAAGTATTTATTTTTAAATAGGAATAATTTACTAAAGTATAGTGTAGTGTTAGGTGTAATTGTAACTTAGGTTAGTTTTTATTTTACAGGTTAATTTCAGTTTATTTTAGCTAGGTAAGCTATTAAATAGTTAATAACTATTTAATAGTTATTGTACATGGTTAAAATAAATTGAAAGATACCTGTAAAATAAAAATAAATCCTAAGATAGCTAGAATATAATTATTATTTATATTGTAGCTATATTAGGGTTTATTTTAAAGGTAAGTATTTAGTTTTAAATAGGATTCATTTAGTTAATAAGAGTTAATTTATTTAGATGTATTTAATTAATATTTAAGTTAGGGGGCGTTAGGGTTAGGGTTAGACTTAGGTTTAGGGGTTAATAATTTTATTACAGTGGCGGCGGCGTAGTGGGGGGCAGGATAGGGGTTAATAAATTTATTATAGGTGGCGACGGTTGTAGGGGGGGCAGATTAGGGGTTAATACATTTAATATAGGTTGCGGCGGGTTCAGGGAGCGGCGGTTTAGGGGTTAATACATTTATTATAGTTGCGGTGGGCTCCGGGAGCGGCGGTTTAGGGGTTAATATGTATAGAGTAGCTTGCGGTGGGCTCCGGGAGCGGCGGTTTAGGGGGTAATAACTTTATTTAGTTGCGGCGGTGTAGGGGGGGTCAGATTAGTGGTGTTTAGACTCGGGGTACATGTTAGGGTGTTAGGTGTAGACAGCTCCCATAGAAATCAATGGGATGTCTGTCAGCAGCGAACTTGTACTTTCGCTATGGTCAGACTCCCATTGATTCCTATGGGATCCGCCGCCTCCAGGGGTGGCGGATTGAAAACCAGGTACGCTGGGCCGTAAAAGTGCCGAGCGTACCTGCTAGTTTTTTGATAGCTAGCAAAAGTAGTGAGAATGTGCCGCACTTGTGTGCGGAACATCTGGAGTGACGTAAGAATCGATCTGTGTCGGACTGAGTCCGGCGGATCGAAGCTTACGTCACAAAATTCTACTTTTGCCGGTCTCGAGCCTTTGATAACTAAGGCGAATCAGCCTCGCCACAAATACGCTGCGGAATTCCAGCGTATTTGAGGTTGACGGCTTGATAACTACCCCCCAAAGTCTTTTGACTAAAATTTTATTTTAATTTTAGTCGTATTTTAGTCATCAGAATTTCTTTAGTTTTATAGTAATTTTAGTCTAGTTTTAGTCGACAAAAGTAACACTGTGTCCAAATAGTGGATACTATGTGGATCCCATTCCTGGGTAAAACTGATCCCCAATTCATTCACATTCAAATATTGGACAAAGGAATGTAGATCCTCCTGGTTACCTTTCCAAATGAACAGGAGATCATCAATAAATCTCCTGTATATAACCACCTTTGAGTTGAAGGAGTTTGCATGTCCATAAATGTGGACCTGCACCCACCACCCCATAAAGAGGTTGGCGTATGAGGGGGCAAATTTCGCCCCCATAGCAGTGCCACAAATCTGGAGATAGAAAAGACCCTCAAACTCAAAGTAGTTATGACGTAAAAGAAAGTCAGTAACTCTCCCAACGTATTCACAAAGTTCAGCATTTTCCCCATGGTATTTCTCCAGGTAGTTAACTATCGCCAATAGACCCTTCTCATGAGGAATGGAGGAGTAAAGTGCCCTGACATCGACTGTCAGCCATTTGTACTCTTTATCCCATACTATTTGGGATACCAAATTCAAAACATAAGTTGAATCTTGTGCATAGCTCCATAAATTAACCACCATAGGCTGTAAAATATGATCCAGCCATTCAGACAGATGTTCGAGTAAAGACCCTATGCCGCTAACAATGGGTCTGCCAACAACTTTTTCTAAAGACTTGTGCACTTTGGGTAGGTGGTTAAAGGCTGGTGTAACAGGATTGGACACTAGGAGGTATTCACTGGTGTCTTTGTCTATAAGACTTTTATACAGACCGTCGTCAACTAGATATCTCAATTTAGTTTTAAACAGTATCATGGGATCCGAACTTAGAACCCTGTAATCATGTTGGTTGGATAGCTGTCTTAGGGCCTCTCCAACAAATTTCTCCTTGTCCATAACCACCACCAAACCACCTTTGTCTGTGGCCCTAATGACAAGGTCAGGGTTGGAGTTCAATTTCTCCAATGCCTCCATTTCACCCTTAGATAGATTATATTTGTGTTTTTTCTGTTGATAGGCAAGTTTTGTTTAATCTGTCTCTACTCTTTTTTGAAATTTTTCTATGATGGTACCTCTGCTCTGTATAGGATAGAAAGCCGATGGGCATTTAATTTTAGGAGTACATTTAGAATTTGGAGTATTTTCTTTACAAGAACCACTGTCAGTGTTATCAGTGTCAACAGTGGCAGGTTTAGAGGAAAAATGTTTTTTCGAGCGTAATTTTTCTTATAACTCTATTCACATCTAATAGGGTGTTAAATAGATAGAAAGAAGTAGTAGGTACGAATCCTAAACCTAAACTTAAGACTTTGTGTTCCATTTCATTAAGTGTATATGATGATAGATTAACCCCTTAATGACAACTGACGTACCAGGTACGTCATGCATTAACAAGCAGTTAATGATAATAGACGTACCTGGTACGTCAGTTGTCTAACAGAGTGCTGGAAGCGATTGCGATTGCTTCCAGCAGCTCTGTGGGTATTGCAGTGATGACTCGATATGGAGGCGTCCTGCAATACCCCTTTACAAAACTCCAATGCAGAGAGAGCCACTCTGTGGCCCTCTCTGCACCGGAGCGTCGTTGGTGGGTGGGAGCAAGGCAGGGAGGCGGGTGGGTGGCCTGCCAAGGGCCTGTGATGTGGAGGGGGGCAGGATCGGAGGCCGGATTGGAGGCGGCAGTGTCCGGGGGCGTGCACGGATGCGTGCGCGTGCACGGGGGGGGGGGGGCGGTGGGCGGGCGCGTGCACGGGGCGGGAGTCGGTGGGAACTGCTACACTACAGAAAAATGTAATACAAAATTGGGAGAAAAGGGGGGATTTTAATGTTATAAACAATCGAAGGGTTCTGGGAGGGGGGGGAAGCTACACTACAGAAAATGACAAAAAAGGCAAAAAAATAATAATAGCATATTTTTTTTTAATAAACTGGGTACTGGCAGTACCCAAGATGGGGTCCATTAAGCTAGAGGGGGAGGGTTAGAGAACTGTTTGATGGGGGATCCGTGAGGTTGGGGGCTAAGGGGGGATTCTATACAGCAGCATATGTAAATATGCTATATAAAAAAATAAAAAAAAATAAATATACCTTTTATTTTAGTACTGGCAGACTTTCGGCCAGTACTTAAGATGGCGGGAATAATTGTGGGGTGGGGGAGGGAAGAGAGCTGTTTGGGAGGGATCAGGGGGTCTGATGTTTCAGGTGGGAGGCTGATCTCTACACTAAAGCTAAAATTAACCCTGCAAGCTCCCTACAAGCTACCTATTTAACCCCTTTACTGCTAGCCATATTACACGTGTGATGCGCAGTGGCATTTAGCGGCCTTCTAATTACCAAAAAGCAACACCAAAGCCATATATGTCTGCTATTTCTGAACAAAGGGGATCCCAGAGAAGCATTTACAACCATTTGTGCCATAATTGCACAAGCTGTTTGCAAATAATTTCAGTGAGAAACCGAAAGTTTGTGAAAACAATTGTGAAAAAGTTAACAATTTTTTGTATTTGATCGCATTTGGCGGTGAAATGGTGGCATGAAATATACCAAAATGGGCCTAGATCAATACTTTGGGATGTCTTCTAAAAAAAAATATATACATGTCAAGGGATATTCAGAGATTCCTGAAAGATATCAGTGTCCCAATGTAACTAGCGCTAATTTTGAAAAAAAGTGGTTTGGAAATAGCAAAGTGTTACTTGTATTTATGGCCCTATAACTTGCAAAAAAACAAAAGAACATGTAAACATTGGGTATTTCTAAACTCAGGACAAAATTTAGAAACTATTTAGCATGATTGTTTTTTGGTGGTTGCAGATGTGTAACAGATTTTGGGGCTAAAAGTTAGAAAAAGTGTTTTTTTTCCATTTTTTTCCTCATATTTTATAATTTTTTTATAGTAAATTATAATATATGATGAAAATAATGCTATCTTTAGAAATTCCATTTAATGGCGAAAAAAACGGTATATAATATGTGTGGGTACAGTAAATGAGTAAGAGGAAAATTACAGCTAAACACAAACACCGCAAAAATGTAAAAATAGCCTTTGTCACAAACGGACAGAAAATGGAAAAGTACTGTTGTCATTAAGGGGTTAATTACACAATTTACTGATTTCGTGTTTGCCTCTGTCAGGGTACAGGTAAATTACACACACACACACATATATATATATATATATATATATATATATATATATAAAAATATATATATATATATATATATATATATATATAAATAATACAAAAGAATGTGTTTATATATGAAGCCATATTTTATCAGATATACTGTAAGGTTACAACTCTGATGTCAAAAAATTGACTTGAAACCCATATTCAATCCTCCCCCATTCAGTATGCAAAGTTAAAATTTATCCAAGTGAGGACAATAAAACATTTGGTTTACTTAACTTTAACAGCCATTTCAAAAGACCATGTGGTCACTACCCGGAAATGTGTGAAAGAATCTCCTACTCCTTACAAAGTAGCCTAGAAGTCTAGTGTAAGTGACATATTTTGTGGAAAAATAACCATTAACATTTCAATGCAAATTAGTCCCTGCGGTGTAAATTGAAGTAATGGAAATTTGACCAGCTGAAAACACGTTTTTAAATTATACTCTTAAACCCCATTGTTTAAATACTGCATATAAATGAATACGTATATATATATATATATATATATATATATATATATATATATATATATATACATATACATACACACACATGTACATATGTATTTAGACAAAATATTTAATATATTCATACCTTAGACTGTATTGCATGTCTATAATGAAATTCAGCTTGAAATAGAATAGATGAATAACTGCATTAGTAAATATAAAATGTTTAAATTATTCCAAAATAAAAACATTTATTCTCTCTGTTTTCCAGAAATCTAATGAAAATTATAGGAACAGCTGATGTAATGGGATATCTAGATGAACATCTGTATAATAAATGTATAAATGCTGGGTTTCATATGGATATTGTGGACCTAAAAAGCAATAATTAATAACACTATTATTTTATTTCAGATCGGCATAGACAAGATTCATGCATTCAGGATTTATTAGAAATATGAAATATATTATATTCATGTTGGGATGCAGTGCAGTACTGAATATGAAATATGCTGTGTTTGTATATAAATGTGGGTAATTACCTAATGACATTTTAAATTGATTTTAAGCTAACCAGTTAGCAGTATAAATTGCTTTGATATAATATAATGTTAAAAACATAATGTGTTTGGTATTAGAAAAATCAGAAGAAATAATATGACATAGTCCAGTACATGTAAACATGTAACTTATTAAGGTAAAGAAATTATGACATTTTGAATATATATTTTAAAGAAATATTTGTACTGTCTAGAAATGGTTAAATAAATCTGTTTGTTTGTCATGCTGCCCCCCAATGGCCAAAATCCTGTGTTGCGATGCAAGAATTACAGCCAAAAGACAATTGGTTGTTAAGAAAGATGCATCTCCCTAGCAACATACATTTCCAAAATGAACATATCACAAAGCAGATCCATAGGGCCTCCCATATGTCTCACCTATGATTAAACAATATAAGCTGGAATGCAGGATGAGAAGGAACTGAGGCTGATTTTGCTAAACTGATTGATAACTGGTTGACAAGACTCTACAGTCAAGACTCTAAGCAAATTTTGGCTATACCTTCCTTATCTATTGCAAAGACACTTATTTTTATATGAGGTGGGGCAAATTTTGAAGCTGAATATTATTTTGGTAAAGAATATATAAAAATGTTGCTAGTTACAGGTAATATTTTAAAACAAAATATATGCATATTCACTGCAGTTAAATTACAACTGATAGAGTTAAAGAGCATTATTTATATTTTAGAATTATATTCATAGCCTGTGCATTGTTAAACAAATCCTAAATGCTAAACTGTTGATCTGGCAAATTATATATATATATAATTATATAAATTCTAATATATATATATATATATATATATATATATATATATATATATATATATATTAGAATTTGTCTTAACTGTAGATAACTAAGAATTTAATTCAGCTTGGATAAATTGGCATATAATTTGGTTATTGGCACAAATAATATATACAATTTCTGATGTTTTAAATTGGAATTATATAGAATAAATTGTAGCTATATAGCTGACTGTACTATTTGAATATTAATAGCTTATATCTTAGTCTTTTTGTGATATTTTAAATGCAAATCTGATTTGGGAGGCTATTGTGAATAAGGCTAGTTTTAAAGGTAAACTTTTATGAAGTTTGCATAGCATATTTTAATAGTTTTAAACATGTATAGTATTGACTCATACTCTGGTTCCTACAAATATATTTCAATGTGTTTATAGATATTAACTAATTAAAATAATTCAGAAATTTATACTAATTTTATTGTCTTAGTAAATGCATTTTTTTATTGGGGGTTGAGTTTAAAGGATAATTAAATATATTGTGAAATATTATTTGGAGGCACTGCTGAGATATTATTAATATTTATCACATTGATATAATATATTTGTAATAAATAGAAATTATTATTAAAAAAAATAATAATTCATATTTTGAAATTAATATTTTTGGAGGTATAATTTTTTAAAAAAATTTGAAATATTGATTTTCATATTTCAAGATTAATATTAATATATTGATATATTATTAAAAATTCATTTTTGAAAAATTGATAAAAATATTAATTTTTCATATTTCAAAATTAATTTAAAAATTAATTTTTCATATTTCAAAATTAATAGAAAAAATATAAATTTTTCATATTTCAAAATTAATATTATTTTTTTTTTTAAATATCATTTTTTTTTTCTCTCTATCTTATTGGTCAAAATTGTATTAGCGTTTTTATCTAAAATGAAGTACAACACCAAAATAACGATGTCTTCAGCAAAAAGTAATGCTAGCGTTTCTGTTTATGATGAAATTGTGCCCTCCCCAAGATCCTCTATCCATGAAATGGTTCAGGCAAAAACTCTCAAGTTAGAAGCACACATGACTAGACTTGATATTGGGGACAATGTCTCCATATATATTAAGGGGTGTAAAGCTAAGGGCAAAGATTTAGTTAGAGATATGTGGTTTAAAGATGGTGAATTATACCAAATTTTACTGCAACTTAATAAATGCACGGAATTTAGGGACGTGATGAATTAATTTTCAAAACTTGGCCAATCCTAATGTATTTGAGCTGTGAGATGTCTAGTCAAATGGCAGGACAAGACAGACAATTAGGATGGCTAAGTGATGAAAATGATTCATTACGAGAATTTGAAGAAGCCTTTATTCACAGAAAGGTAGAGGTTCTAGAAGCTAATAAAAAGGTTTCTGACTTAAATAAATATAATCAGAAATTAGTATCTTAATTTAAAGCTTTAGAAGAAGAATATGAAAAATGCCAAAATGAAAATAAAACTTTAAAAGCTAGATATCGTGAGGCTGAAAAAGGATATGAACAAGAAATAAATAAATTAAAGAGACAAATCAGCAGTAATAAGGAACCTTTAAGTAATAACACTAATGCTGAAATGCTTAAATCAATTAAGGACTGGGTCAGAAATGAGTTTCCAGATACCAGGCGGGAGGATAGACAAAAGTACCCAAATTATAGCCCTACTTCAGGCCCAGAGATAACTTTTTCCCTAGGCAATTACCTAACACTGGAGGACAAGATGATTATTACACCTCAGAGGAAGAGGGCAGTTACTATAGCGGGTCAGAAAGGGGAGCTAGCTTCTCAGACAGCCCATATAAAAATACACGGGTAAGATGTCAGCATAGTAAAGACAGAACAGATGAAAGGCACCCTAACTCAAACAATAAGTTCCCAATGAAATCCAGTAATGTACTAAATAAAGTGTATGACACCCCTACAATAATTAAATTCCTAAAGAATGCAGTACGCCCATTTTCCAAAGGGGGGGGCACTTCCATAATTGACCACTTAGAGGCCTTTGAAAATGCTTTATCTATAATGAATGTTACAAGTGAGCAGTTAAAAATTGAATTTCTACCCTGGGTATTTGAAGGTAAATATCCCAAATTCTTTGCTTCCCTACAGGATATGAATATTCATTCCTGGGATGAGACAAAGCAACAGTGCAGAAAGGAATTCAGGCAACATCGCACTAAAACTGCAGCGAAAATAGCTGTATATGGTTTAAAATGTAGTGCAAATCAAAGCCCCATAGAGTTCCTTTCTATACTGAAAAGTGCCTACAGTATGGCTGAAGATAATCCCATATTTGAATGCTCAGAATTTGTGAATTTATTTTTTGAAGCACTGCCCGCACCCATAAAATTAATTTAGCTAGAGATTTTGATGAGAACTGCTCATTGGAATGGCTGATCAAAGAGAGTACAAAGTTATACTCTATTCAGCAGTCCGGTGAACAGGGGGAAAAAAGGGAGAGAAAGCCCAATCCTAAAGTAGTGGCTGAAACTAGGGTGTCACCTAGCCCCCTCAATTTGGAGTCTAAAAAGAAAACCTATGCGGAGGTGGCCAGAGGAAACAGGCCATCTCAACAGAGGTTTAACTCTACTCCTCCCCCAACACGGGCTGAGGCGCAGAGAGACTATACCCAAAGTGGGGGACATACCCAAGTAAATAATTACTCCCAAAGAGAATACCCACAAAATAATTGGTATCCCTGCATGGGTAGATACAATAAATGGCGAAAATACTCTTAGGGTAACCAGACACCCCAAGTAAATAGTGTTCCCCAAAATACTAAAGCTGAACAAGTTGAACCCCAAGGGCAACCATGCCAGGATAGAAACAGCAGCCCTGATTCTGAGGGGACCCAAGGGCCCAGGAATCACTACTATGGGGCATCAAGTTATAGGCCCAGGGGTAGAGGTAACTTGTATGATCAAGTAGATCAGCTTAGTACCCAGCTAATTCGGTTGAGCGAACAAGTCGCTAATATGAGTCAAGCATTTACGGCTCAGCAACCTAACAATCTTTTTTTTACGGGTACAGCCAGTGGCCAGCAGTTAGCCACAGGCACAGAAATAAATACTGCAATATCACCTGAAAGGGAGGGGAAAGATATACAAAATAAAATGATAAATGTCAATAATGGTACTAATCCTATTCTCTCCCCACAGACCGAAAACGGACGATTTAACTGTGATGACGAGCAACCTTGGCCATAAAGCATTAACAAATCGCTTCCTTTGCAGCGTTCTCTTAACCTTAATTCAACAGATGCAGTACACAAGAACCCAGTCGACCCTGTCATAGAGGAGACCGGTAGGCATGAAGTTTCCTCTACATCAGGCAACACGGCGGATTCAGGTAACATGTGGCAAAGCCCACAAGTGTGTAATCCTGCCAATTTTATATGTGAAATGATAGAAACTGCAGGGAGATATTATGTATTAGCTGAGCTGCAGGATTCAGACTCCAACCCTATCATGGGATTAATTGATACTGGGTCTTAGGCAACTAATTTATCCCACAAGTACTACACACAGCTAAATGGGCTAACACCCCACAAACCTAAAATAAAATAATTTGATGGTTCTCTAATAGGAGTTGGGAGTGACTCTCTAAAAGTCTACGGTACTGCATGGTTAAAATTTAAACTGGCTAACAGGGTCATAAGACACCCTGTCATTATAGTGGATCTGCCAACTGATCGTTTAATTATTGGTAGTGATCTCCTGAAGCGATTAAGCACCATAATTGATTGCATAAATAATGTAATTTGGTCACAAGTAAAACGGCCAATAAATTATGAGCAATCCGGTATATCTCACACCCGACATAACTGTCACGTGGTGGAAGAGAAACCAGATCTTGTGGAGATTCATTTCAGGAATAACTCTGTACCTGAAATAACTATCCTACAGATAGATAATCAGACTCCTTTAAGTGGCTCTGATGGTAATACTTTTAAAATTTCGCCTGGAAAGATAGCGAATATTTCCTTAGACGACGATGTATTAACCATATCTCTCCAAAAGGGGGATCATAGAATCCCTAAGGGGGCGCACGCTCAATACCTCGCAGGAATTGAGAGAGTTAAAGAGGGTCTATTTATCCCTATACAAGTGCATGACCTTGGGAAAACCAAATATGCCAAATTGAGCTTAAAACAGGAAGCTATCTATATAAGCGAAGGCTTATTAGCACAGATAGCTGAACCTAAAGTGATTAAATATCTTTCTCCCCAAGACCACTGTGTCCACAGCCTGGATGACAGGTTTGAAAGCTATAACATCAGAGCTAAGTGCTTATTATCTGTCTCTATAGGTAATAAGTCAGTGAAGCACCTGTTTTTAGTTCTAAATACTCCCCATAATCAAATAAACGTTGGCAATGATCTCTTACATAGATATGCCATACAAATAGATTTGATTAACTCTTGCCTCTGGAGCAGGTTAAAGGGGGACCCTGAAGTATTTCAGGATGAAAATGCAGCCCTGAAATCAAACCAGCAATTGCCATATGCTGTGAATATTCAGGTATCTAGCGATGTTATAATTCCTGCTGGGTCTGATAAATTTATTTTACCCTTACAGGTAAAGAGTCAAAAATTAAAAACTTCTGAAACACTAACTTGCCTCTCCCATAGAATACAAAATCTGGGTATAACAACGGCCCACACTCCTTTGGTAAATATTGGAACTATTCCAATACATATTGTTGTGCATAACATGACCCCACAGGATATAACATTATCCAAGGGAACTACCATAGGATATGCACTAGAATCAAGTTATTATACTTTTGGATTCCAGAATAATGTAATTGGGATAATACCTGAAGGATACTTAACTGAAGAACAATTAATAGAACAATCTTTTGCATCTATGCCAGAGGGTCTTTTTACAATTCAGTCTATTTATCCCTTCAGCTCAGAGGAAGGCATCTGTAAAATTGAAGAAGCCTCTCTAGTGTTTGATCAGCCGATCAAAGATCAAGAATACCCCAATACCCAGAGTCATGGGGGCAATGTAAATTATAATCAAGGGGATCTCACAGAAATCTTTCCAGGATTTCAGCAAATAGTCGAAGAGCAAATATCTTTAGCCAATGGCTGTTCCAGCGATGATGAACGCCAACAGCTGCGAGAACTCTTGATGGAATACAAGGATATTTTTGCTAGGGATTCTTATGACTGTGGGACTACAGACTTGCACATTGCAAGAATACAAACAGATCCCAATGCGCCACCTGTTTTTGTTAAACAATACAGACTTCCTTTAGCCTCATGATTCTCTTGCAGAAATCATAAGGAACCTGGAAGTAAGGGGTATTATACGACAGGTGCACAGCTCTTATAACAATCCTATTCTAGGTGTTCTTAAAGGGACAGTACACTGTAAAATTGTTTTTCCATAAATGTATTTTAAATTACTTGTTATACCAACTGCATATAATGAGTATAAAATATTTGAGAAATTGTATTTTCCTGTTTATTTGTTTATCTGAAGTAGCAGGTTTTGTGCTTTGAAACCACAGCCTATTACAATGGGTTGAGCTTCAGGTAATATCAGATCTCATTATGTTAACACTTGGTGTACACACACTTGCTTCCTTATCTTATATTTGTCTGGAACACCAAAGCTCAATACATAGAGAGAACAATGGAAAATTATCATTTTATTACTTAACTATCCTGCCCCCCACTGTGAGTTTAATTCCTTCTGCTGATTGTGTTTACTTAGGCTTGTCAATAGTGTATACGCCAGTATCAAAACTTTCAGTATAGGTTGGGAAACCACAGGCTAAATCAGCTATTTCAAATGCAGAAATATGAATAAAGGAGCTACTTGCAACCAATTTAATACACTCTGGCAGGTAAAAAGGATCACTGGGAATAATATAAAGGGGAGAAAGTTTTTGGGTGAAGTGTCCCTTTAAGTCCAATGGACAATGGCGTTTGTGTGCTGACTTAAGACAGCTAAACAAATGAGTGTACATGTCTGGCTGGCCTGTGCCATATATTGACCAGTGCCTAGCACAAATGCAGGGATCCAAAATATTCACTGCCATTGATTGTGCACAGGGATATTTGACCATAAAGGTACATGAGGAGGACCAGTATAGCTGGCATTCTCATTCCAAAAGGTCCAGTATGCATTTCAGAGACTTCCTTTTGGATATATAAATTCTGGACATGAATTTGCTGTATTCATGCTTAAGGCTATACCTGATGCACTGGAAAGGGGGACCTTATCTTATGTTGATTATGTTTTAATCAAAAGCACAGACAAACACATCGCAGGGCTTAAACATGCCCTCAGCCAACTTAAAAGGGCAGGTGTCAAATTATCCCTACAAAAAGCTCAATGGTGCCGCACTCGTGTAAACTTCTTGGGACATGAAGTAACTTCTGAAGGGCTAAATACTCAGAAGAAAAAGGTGGAACCTATAGTAAATTCTACAAACCCAACTAACTTAAAGGAATTGAGATCATTCCTGGGTATGACAAATTATTCTCGCAAATTCATTGATAATTATGCAGAGTTAGCTAAACCACTACTACTTCTTCTAAAGAAGGATGTGAAATGGCACTGGAGTGAGACTCAAGAGACAGCCATCAGAGAGCTGAAGAGAAAACTCACTCAAGCACCTTGCTTAGCATACCCTGAAGGTGGTAAACCTTTCTTCTTAGAGACAGGGTACACAGATATAAGCATGGGTGCTGTTTTATACGAAAAGCCTGATAATTTAGGCAAAGTCAGTGCTTATGCGAGCAAAACTCTATCACCAGTAGAAATAAAATTTAGCGATTGCGAAAAAGCCCTCTTATCTACTGTAGGGGTCTACAAAATTTCTGCAGCTACATACAGGGCAAAAAATTATTGTAGAAACAGCCCACCAGCCTTTGCTATACTTGCAAAGTGAGAGGCCCTTAGAAATTTTCTGCAAGCAGAATAAAAAGAATCCAGTCGCACAGGGGCTTGCTGAGCTCCACGACTGTACTGCTAAAGATCCTGGGGAAGAATTATCAGAAGATGATTTCCTGGAGGAACAATTGCTTTCCCCATATAAAATGTACAATGAGGACAATTGTCAAACATTACCTTGGGTGTATGTTGATGGTTGTTCTTACCATGCCACTATTGATAATGAGCGCAGATTAGTCGCTGGCATTGGTATAACTTGGGCAAATAGATTCCCAAATATATCTGTAGGTTTCAACATTGGACCAAGATCCAGTCAAGTTGCAGAACTTACTGCTGTTTTAAAAACCATTGAAATGGCTATTGAACATGGTATTCATGAATTTGTGATCATAACAGACTCAAATTTATGTGTGTGACAGTTTTGTTGAATACCTGCCAACGTAGAAAAGGAATGGCATGCAGAAAAGTAACAACAAACCAGTCAAGCATGGCAAGTTGTTCTGCGAGATTGATAATCTGGTGGTATCCAATGATTTAACCATACACTGGAAAAAGACCAAGGGTCATTCCAGGGTTCAAGGTCCTGATAAGGAATACAATGATCTTGCGGATTCATTAGCCAAACAATGAGCCATAACTGGAGAACTCCTTAATATTGACCACTTAATGCAAGAATTACAGCCAAAAGACAATTGGTTGTTAACAAAGATGCATCTCCCTAGCAACATACATTTCCAAAATGAACAAATCACAAAGCAGATCCGTAGGGCCTCCCATATTTCTCACCTATGATTAAACAATATAAGCTGGAATGCAGGATGAGAAGGAACTGAGGCTGATTTTGCTAAACTGACTGATAACTGGTTGACAAGACTCTACAGTCAAGACTCTAAGCAAATTTTGGCTATACCTTCCTTATCTATTGCAAAGACACTTATTTTTATATGAGGTGGGACAAGTTTTGAAGCTGAATATTATTTTGGTAAAGTATATATATATAAAGGTTACTAATTACAGGTAATATTTTAAAACAAAATATATGCATAGTCACTGCAGTTAAATTACAACTGATAGAGTTAAAGAGCATTATTTATATTTTAGAATTATATTCATAGCCTGTGTATTGTTAAACAAATCCTAAATGCTAAATTGTTTATCTGGCAAATATATATATATATATATATATATATATATATATATATATTAGAATTTGTCTTAACTGTAGATAACTAAGAATTTAATTCAGCTTGGATAAATTGGCATAAAGTTTGGTTATTGGCACAAATAATATATACAATTTCTGATGTTTTAAATTGGAATTATATAGAATCAATTGTAGCTATATAGCTGACTGTACTATTTGAATGTTAATAGCTTATATATTAGTCTCATTGTGATATTTTAAATGCAACTCTGATTTGGGAGGCTGTTGTGAATAAGGCTAGTTTTAAAGGTAAACCTTTATGAAGTTTGCATAGCATATTTTTATAGTTTTAAACATGTATAGTATTGACTCATACTACAAATATATTTCAATGTGTTTATAGATATTAACTAATGAAAAGAATTCAGGAATTTATATTAATTTTATTGTCTTAGTATATGCATTTTTTTATTGGGGGTTTAGTTTAAAGGATAATTATTAAATATAATGTGTTACAACCCAGCCATATACTGACACCTCTGATTGGTTCTCAATGGGTAGCCCCCTTTGTATGCTCCTCTTGTGTCTTGCCCCACCCCCCTGACTGGTTTTGGGGGGGAGGGAAAAAACCTGATTGAGCTCTATTTGTTCTGTGGTGCTGGGGATTTCTGTGGGATGTTGTGTAACAGTCTCCTGTGGGGCATATCTGGAGACATAGGATGGCTTCTTAAGTATAGAGATAGAGGCAATAATCTGACTGTCTGTTGAACTTGTTGTGTGTAAGACACATTATGACCTGCCTGTGATGTGGTGTGTGGTAGTTTACTCAGTGCTTCTTCTTTGCCTGAGCTGTCACCTAGTGAATCTGCCTCACTATCAGTAAAGTGGATTCATTTATTTTGTTTGCCCCTTCCACTACCTCTATGTTTCCCTCTGTTTCCCCTACCTCTCCCTTCTGATCCAAAATTTTGATAAAATTATTTTCTCTTTTGATATCTCTCTTTTCTGTTCCAGACATAAACAGTGTTGTTTGTGTAATCTAATTGATCTTGTACATATTTGTTACGTTTACGTTCTAACAAAACATTGTTGGCTTCAGAAACAGCATCCCTTAACAACATATCAAATTTTAGATACTCAGAATTATCACATCTTTTGTTCAATTCATCTTGTACCAAAACAATTATACCAGATATCTCTTGTATAGCATTCATTTTATAATCAATAAGCAGATTCATCAATTAAACGAACATTCAGATAAGGTATTATTCCAAAGATTTATAAAAATCTTATCCTCTGTGGAGAAAGTGGGATACTTATCTAGGGCCGCCCAATAGTTAGTGGTAAAGAATCATTATTTGAAAGATTATCCCAGTGGTTGGATGCCATCTTACAACCATTGGTTAACTTATTGCCCTCGTATACTAAAGATTCAAAGCACATACTGAATCTTCTAACTAATGTGAGATGGCAATCAAACTACCACTGGCTTTCAGTTGATGTGGTTTCTCTATATTCCACAATTCCACATAACAGAGGCATTGAGGCATTAAGGTATTTTTTGACTACCTCTACTGAATATACACCAGATTTTCAAAAATACATCTTACGAATTTTAGAGTTTTTATTAACTCATAATTTCTTTACTTTTGAAGGGCAATACTATGTACAAAGATGTGGAACGGCCATGGGGGCGAAATATGCCCCATCTTATGCAAACTTATTTCTTGGCAAATGGGAGCTAGATAACATCTTTGACCATAGTAACCCATACAGATCACACATCTGTTTCTTTAAACGTTATATTGATGACCTCCTTTTCATCTGGTCAGGTCCTCCTGCAGATATTACAACTTTCATGGAGATGATCAATAATAACAATTTGAATCTAAGTTTTACCCATACCACGGATCCAATCTCTATTAACTATTTAGACTTATGTCTTATAGGAGACAGCAGTGGTAAAATTGTGTCCAAGGTATATCGCAAGCCCATCTCAGGCAACACCCTCCTGCACGCCTCCAGTTGCCACCCAAAGAATACATCATATGCTGTTGCAAAAAGTCAGTTCACCAGGCTTAAGAGAAACTGTAGCAACACTGTCGATTACGTGCAGGAGGCGAGTTGTCTAGAGAATAGACTTAAAGAGAGAAAGTATGCCCGCAGACATATCAGACAAGCCAGACTAGCAGTGGACAAATTGGATAGGGAACAACTATTCGTAGACAAGCCTAGAAAAACATGCAGTGACTTTCAAGGTGTACACTTTGTGACAACTTTCAGCACACAGTATTCGCAAATTTGCAACATCGTTAGGAAACATTTTCCCTTACTGGCAGCTGACGACAAGCTGGTTGAAACCGTAAAACAAGGTGTTAGGTGCTCATACAAAAAAAGCCCTACACTGGCATCTGTCTTGACTCCGACAGAACTTAAACAGACAACACGTCATACCAGTTCATGGTTACAACATTTAGACATGTTTAAATGTGGGCACAGAAAGTGCAAAACCTGTGATTATGTCTGGGTCACTAAGGAATTTACCTCAACAATAACAGGACAGACATACCCCATTAAAACCTGCCTAAATTGCCAAAGTACTGATGTCATATACATTATTACCTGCACCCTGTGTAACATCCAATATGTAGGTTTAACCTCAAGGGATATAAATTCCTGCATCAGGGAACATTTTTCAACCATCACCAAAGGTAGGTCCAGCACGCCCCTTGTACAGAACTTTGCCACCAAACATAATTGCAGCCTGAACTCTTTCAAATGGGCAGCAATAGAACAAGCCAAGGTGCCCAAGAGAGGTGGCAACCTCGAGAATATACTTGCCAAAAGGGAAGTATATTGGATCTTTACTTTAAAAACAAAGTTACCCTTAGGATTAAACTCCAGATATGATTTAATCAACTTTTGGGAATAGCTATAGATAATTTTCTGATATTTAACTCAACTAACATTCATATTCCATTTTATTATATCAATACCCAATGTAAGATACCATAGTACCTCACAAATCCGTAGTTTTGTACCCAGGTCCCGTTTTCGATATCTTAGCATCCACAAGTGTAGAGATATATGTGTACATTTACTTTTCCATTTTTATATTGAGCTAACATATAATTGTCACAGACAAATACGATATTAAAATGATATCGTCAGGTGAACTTATATATACTCTAACTGTTCTTCTGCTTTTTGAATTTTGTCCCTTCCTCTATCCTCCCTTACACTACCCTTATATATGCTGGTATATTATATATCATCATACGTTCGTGGAATTGAATTGGCATATATCCATATACATCTCAAACATGTGCATAGATGTTAAAGCACAGTTTATATTTATATTTATATACTTTGTAGGTTTCGTTCATACCTACACCTAACAACTAGATACAAGTTTATTATGTATTTATGGGTATTATAAATTTTCACCAGGGAACATACAATTCCCTTTAGCATATGGAGTATCAGTAAAGGTAATTGCCACTACAATTAGTGCACCTTTTATACATAGAGTATTTCTATTGTTTAATACATAATGTAGTACACTAACCTGTTATTACTAACTTTTTGCTATAGCATTCATTCTCTAAGCAATTATATATACTTTCCTTATGTTGTTATAAGTATATCATGTATTCTCTTGTATTATTGCACTTTAGGTCCAGGGGATCAAGGGTTAATTTCTAACCTGTGGTGTGTGGGCGTGTTTAGTACATACCTTTTATCCAATTATATTGTTTCACTATCTTTTTAAGTATGCATTCACCTGCATGACACCTATGGCTATGATTACGGCTGAGTGCCGAAACATGTAAGCCGTTGGTGTCACGCTCACACACCTCCTCTTGTTTTATGCTGTACTGTCAAGCCTACAAGGCGTTTTAATTATGCCTAATAAATTTTGGATTTTAGTTCATACAAGCTGGATCCTGCCTTCTTTGTAACTATACTTATCTAACCTCAGACCTCTAGGTATGATTTTAAGCTTTAAATAGCTCTCTAGTGCCCAAGCATCCCATTTTAAATTATTTTCCTTCAAAATTATGTATTCTATTTCATCAAATATAGCTGAAAGAGAGTATTTGGAACAATCTAATGTGAAAACTGTATTTACATCCTGGTTGGAAATGTCCCTTTCTTGTGCATTTCTTAGTGAGAAAAAGTCCTGTCAAAGGGACAATGAACCCAAAGATTTTCTTTTGTGATTCAGATAGAGCATGAAATTTTAAGCAACTTTCTAATTTACTCATATTATCAAATTGTATTCATTCTCTTGGTATCTTTATTTGAAATGCAAGAATGTAAGTTTATTTGCCGGCCCATTGTGTTCTTGACTAATAAAAAAGCTTAGATGCCTTATTTTTCAAATAAAGATAGCAAGAGAATGAAGAAAAATTGATAATAGGAATAAATTAGAAAGTTGCTTAAAATTGCATGCTCTATCTGAATCACAAAATATTTTTTTTTGGTTCAGTGTCCCTTTAATTTGCCAAACAGAATAGGTATCCATATATTTTATAATCCACATTGTTTCTCAAAATCATGTAGAAATCCGTTAATGTCTCCTGTATGATCATCACAGTTTTTAAAAACCTGATGTGTCACCTTTTATGCTGCTGGTTTACTCAGTGCTCCTTGCGGACCGTCTATCCTCGGAACTGTTACTGAGTGCATTACCCTTGCGAATGGCTAGGTCTTACACCATTTCATTCTCCACAGCCTCCATAGAAAGTCAAATGCTCCTGCACGTTCAGTAAAAGTTCATCCTGCTCAGTTGCAGGTACCGATGACCTAGAGTTGCTTGTGCCCGGGGTTGACTCTCCCTCCTGCTCTACTTCCATCAGAGTGGTGATAAAGTCTGGTTTTCTTTGCCCTGTTGGGTGTTGTCTTTTCTTGGCCATCAGTTCTCTTAGGGCAATGACCATCAGTTGCTCATAGTGTAACAGACCTAACAAGAACTATGGTGTCCCTTATCCATTGTCACCGATTCCCTGCTCGGTCCCTTAGATCCTTGCAGAGAACAGATCTTATAAGCGCTGTTCAGTGATTATTCTTAGTTTCCCTCAATAAAAGAGGTGAGGCTGTGTCTTAATGAGTTTAAGCAGGTAACAGTTTATTCACAACCGCACAGATATTTAAACACAAAGCAGTTGGATTAGCACAATTTGAATACAAAGAGTTGACCAACAACCACTCAATTCCCCACTGGTCACCTTCACACAATCCCTCGCATCTTGGTGTCTCTGGACACCAAGACATATTGTGCAAAATTTTACAAAACATAACATTTCTGGTAGGGTAAACCTCTTACAATGAAGATGATGATGGTGATGATGATAGTCATAATAAAGATGATGATGGTAATGATGATAGTGATAATAAAGATGATGATGGTGATGATGATGGTGATAATAAAGATGATGATGGTGATGATGGTGGTGATAATAAAGATGATGATGGTGGTGATAATAAAGATGATGATGTTGATGATAATGGTGATAATAAAGATGATGATGTTGATGATGATGGTGATAATAAAGATGATGATGGTGATGATGATGGTGATATAATAAAGATGATGATGGTGATGATGAAGATGATTAAGATGCTAGTGATGATTATGATAGTGATGATGATAATGATGAAAATGTGAGTGATTATGATGATGATAATGATGATAGTGATGATGTGAGTGATTATGATAATATGAGTGATTATGTTGATGATGTGCATGATTATCATTATGATGATGATGTGAGAGATTATGATGATGATGTGAGTGATGATGATCATAATAATAATGATCCGAGTGATGATTATGATGAAGATGTGAGTGGTGATGATGATGGTAATGTGAGTGAGGATGATAATGTGAGTGATGATGGTGGTATGAGTGATGATGATGAGAGTGATGATGATTATGAGGATAGGGATGATAATGATGAGAGTGATTATAATGATGAGGATAACTTATATAATAATCATCATCCTCACTCACATCAGAAGAGGTAGCAAAAAACTTTCTTAGGGTTAGAGAGGCGACCTTATCAGCAACTTGAGAGAAACCTAAACAAAACTCATACATCAGGAATAGATTAAACCAAAACTAAGATCTAAATGGATGCTTGGGGCATCTTATATGTTAGCAAATGTTTGGCTACTGCTACAGATTTAACTCACCAGCTTTGTGACTGTTCTAAACTACTATTTAGGCAAAGTATCATTTAGGCATATAAACCCAAACATCAGAGGATTGTAATCATGGTTGTACTTATGGCAAGAAAACATATTCTTTAATATTGGGTTAACAATAGAGCCCCAACTTCAAGAAATTAGTTAATGCTGTACATACTAACAGTGTCTTGCTGTGAAAGCTATAACAATGCCTTGAGATAAAGATGGCCCGCAGTGGCTTAGAAACAGGCAGAAATGAAGAGGTTTAAAGGTTATAAAGTATATTAATATAACAATGTTGGTTGTGCAAAGCTGGGGAAAGAGTAGTAAAGGCGTTAGCTATCTTATAAAAATAAATATATTTTGGAGTAGAATGTCCCATTTCACACGGTAGCATTTGATAGCACTTTTAATATTCCTTATCTCTTCCCACAGTAGCATTAGGCTGCCACTTGTAATACTGCTAATCTCTTTCCACGGTAGCATTAGAGCACCACTTGTAATACTGCTTATCTCCACCCGCAGTAGAATTAAAGTGCAACTTGTCATAATGCTTCTCTCCTCCTGCGGTACCATTAGAGTGCCACTTGTAATACTGCGTCCCTCCTCCCGCGATAGTATTAAACCATCATATGTAATACTGCTCATTTCCTCCTGCGCTAGCATTAGATCACAACTTGTATTACTGCTTATCTTTTCCCATGGTAGCATTAGAAAGCTACTTGTAATACTGCTTATCTCCTCCCACAATAGCATTAGGCTGCCACTTATAATACTGCTAATCTCTTTCTGCGGTAGCATTAGAACACCACTTGTAATACTGCTTATCTCCACCCGCAGTAGAATTAAAGTGCAACTTGTCATAATGCTTCTCTCCTCCCGCGGTAGCATTAAACCATCATATGTAATACTGCTCATCTCCTCCTGCGCTAGCATTAGAGCACCACTTGTATTACTGCTTATATTTTCCCATGGTAGCATTAGAACGCTACTTGTAATACTGCTTATCTCCTCCCACAATAGCATTAGAGCGCCACTTGTTATACTGCTTCAGACGAAGGTATGATTCAATTTGTAGCATCATATAGGCTTTCCTACCAATTCAATATTATTGCAGCAAAAGACGCCCCCTGACCATCACGGTTAGTAGAAGTATCTGATTGGTGTCCGTTCAAGTGCCAACCAATTGTGGTATGATACGCTCTCTGCTCTCTGTGGCCCATTGTTACTGAGCTAATTTGAGCACGTAAGTAATGCGGACCCATTGGGAATCAATCAAATACTTCCCATTTTGTCACAACACCTCCAAGTGACGCTTCTATTCCAAATTGGCAGCAAGCTGTTCCAAATAAAAGACCATATTTTTTACAGTGAGTTTATGCCTGATGAAATGGTGGAGTGTATCGCCGAGAAACATGTTGCAAACTGAAAGGGCATATTTATGTACTCCTGTCAGAACATCCTTAGGGGGGTAGTTATCAAGTCGTCAACCTCAAATACGCTGGAATTCCGCAGCGTATTTGTGGCGAGGCTGATTCGCCTTAGTTATCAAAGGCTACAGACCGGCAAAAGTAGAATTTTGTGACGTAAACGTCGATCCGCCGGACTCAGTCCGACACAAATCGATACTTACGTCACTACAGATGTTCCGCACACAAGTGCGGCACATTCTCACTACTTTTGCTAGTTATCAAAAAAACTAGCAGGTACGCTCTGCACTTTTCTGGCCCAGCGTACCTGGTTTTCAAACCGCCACCCTGGAGGCGGCGGATCCCATAGGAATCAATGGGAGTCTGACCATGGCAAAAGTACAAGTTCGCTGCTGCCAGACATCCCATTGATTCCTATGGGAGATGTCTGCACCTAACACCCTAACATGTACCCCGAGTCTAAACACCACTAATCTGTCCCCCCTACACCGCCGCAACTAAATAAAGTTATTACCCCCTAAACTGCCACTCCCGGAGCCCACCGCAAGCTACTCTATACATATTAACCCCTAAACCGCCGCTCCCGGAGCCCACCGCCACCTACATTATACCTAGTAACCCCTATCCTGCCCGCCCTATACCGCCGCCCTCTATAATAAATTTATTAACCCCTATCCTGCCGATCCCGCACCTCGCCGCAACTAAATAAATAGTTTAACCCCTAAACCGCCGCTCACGGACCCCCGCAACCTATATTAAATTTATTAACCCCTATCCTGCCCCCCCTACACTGTCACCACCTATAATAAATTTATTAACCCCTATCCTGCCCCCCACTACACCGCCGCCACTGTAATAAAATTATTAACCCCTAAACCTAAGTCTAACACTAACCCTAACACCCCCCTAACTTAAATATTAATTAAATAAATCTAAATAATATTTCTCTTATTAACTAAGTTAATCCTATTTAAAACTAAATACCTTTAAAATAAACCCTAATATAGCTACAATATAAATAATAATTATATTGTAGCTATCTTAGGATTTATTTTTATTTTACAGGTACCTTTCAATTTATTTTAAATAGGTACAATAGCTATTAAATAGTTATTAACTATTTAATAGCTTACCTAGCTAAAATAAAGAGAAATTTACCTGTAAACTAAAAACTAACCTAAGTTACAATTACACCTAACACTACACTATACTTTAATAAATTATTCCTATTTAAAATAAATACTTACCTGTAAAATAAACCCTAAGATAGCTACAATATAATTAATAATTACATTGTAGCTATTTTAGGATTTATATCTATTTTACAGGTAACTTTGTATTTATTTTAGCTAGTTAGAATAGTTATTAAATAGTTATTAACTATTTAATAACTACCTAGCTAAAAGAAATACAAAATTACCTGTAAAATAAATCCTAACCTAAGTTACAATTAAACCTAACACTACACTATCATTACATTAATTAAATAAATTAACTACAAATAACTACAATTAAATACAATTACATAAACTAACTAAAAAACAAAAAATAAAAAAAGCTAAGTTACAAAAAATAAAAAAAATAAGTTACAAACATTTAAAAAAATATTACAACAATTTTAAGCTACTTACACCTAATCTAAGCCCCCCTAATAAAATAGCAAACCCCCCCAAAATAAAAAAATGCCCTACCCTATTCTACATTAAAAAAGTTCAAAGCTCTTTTACCTTACCAGAGCTTAAAAGGGCCTTTTGTGGGGGCATGCCCCAAAGAATTCAGCTCTTTTGCCTGTAAAAGAAAAATACAACCCCCCCCAACATTAAAACCCACCACCCACATACCCCTAATCTAACCCAAACCCCCTTAAAATAACCTAACACTAATCCCCTGAAGATCATCCTACCTTGAGTCGCCTTCACTCAACCGAGCAGCGATGGAACCGAAAAGGACATCCGGAGCGGCAGAAATGATCATCCAAGGGGCGCTGAAGAAATCTTCCATCCGATGAAGTGATCCTCCAAGCGGCGCTGAAGAAATCTTCTATCCGGGCGATGTTATCTTCCAAGAGGCACTGAAGAAGTCTTCTATCCCGGGCGAGGTCATCTTCAAGCCGGGTCTTGAATCTTCATCCCGCCGACGCAGAACATCCTTCTTTCCCGACGGACTACTGACGAATGAAGGCTCCTTTAAGGGACGTGATTATTGGCAACAGAAATGAAGTTTCCAGCGCCTTTGGTAAAAATATACCTGCTACACTATAAGGAAGATCCCCTATCAGATCTAAAATGAAGTAACAACGATTCGATATATATAGGAGCGCCACAGAGGGCTAAGGTATATCACAGGACTAATCTAGATCAAATAATTCCAAGAAAACAAACTTGTAAATCTAAGTCCAACAAATATCTGTTAAAATTCCTTTTAATCACTTTGGGTTATATACAATTAAACCCATCACATGTGTGCCATTACAATACAATCTAAAATGCAATGCAAATACAATCAAAAATAGAGAGTACAAAATACAATAAAAATTTATGGGATCTCGAAGTTCTGTCTTTTATATAGTATAAAAACTGAGCTTATAGCTACAAGTCCGGATTTAGACTACTATCAGTCAGCTATGTAATACTGAAGAAGCTTAGAGCTGATGGTGTGAAGTTAAACTAGAAATATTTAAAATTCGAGTAGGGATCCGGGTAACAGCTACCCAATCACAGATTACACTTGCGCAAGTTGAATTAGGGTCACAAATATCCAGTAGTGGAAGTTATAAACAAGTGATGACAGAAAGTATACGATCTAATTTGTGCTCAATATAATATAATCAAATTACAATCCAATTTGTTAAAAATAATAAAATCCTAAACAATTGCACTCCAAACCCACAAGTTACAGAATTCGAAAATTAAAAATGAAAATAAATATAAAATCTGAGTAAAAACTGTGATCCAAAGATAAAGTGACTTTGTGAAAAAAAAAAAAAATATACAAATTGTGCAAACAAATGATGTGTTATATATAAACCAAATCCAACCTAGCTAGAACAATACCGGTATGTTCTGAACAAATTAAACTAAAATCATCTTAACCTTAGTGGGAGATTTACAAACTTCTTTGTAAGAAAAATGTACAAACAAATAATCCCTAATATAAAAAGTGAATATATGTGCGTGGATCCTTAACTCCCTAAAAAATACTGGCAATCTCCTAATCGAATAATATCCTAGAGAATCAGATGTAAACAATGAGTCAAATACAGAAATACTAAATTGGAAAAATAAGGAGTATAAAATAAAAAATAAAAAATAAAGTCTGAATGGTCCTGTGAACAGAGTCCTATTATGGATTTAAAAGTCAGTTAAAAATCCAATTCCTGGTGTCCCTCGATAGGGTCCAATGTAGCTGATGATCCTAACTTTTTAGGGATCCCAGTCGTGATCAATACAAACAATACCTAAAAAAGAAAAAGAAAGTGCACTAAACAAACAGCCTATGGAGTACGGAGTATTGGTAAATAAACTCACCCCACTCAGCAATATCCTGGAAATATGGCAAGCCTCACAAATCGTATGCCGATTGTCCGTCTACGCGTTTCGGCCCTCTGATGGGCCTTTCTCAATACTCCGCACCCCATAGGCTGTTTGTTTAGTGCACTTTCTTTTTCTTTTTTTAGGTATTGTTTGTATTGATCACGACTGGGATCCCTAAAAAGTTAGGATCATCAGCTACATTGGACCCTATCGAGGGACACCAGGAATTGGATTTTTAACTGACTTTTAAATCCATAATAGGACTCTGTTCACAGGACCATTCAGACTTTATTTTTTATTTATTTATTTATTTATTATTTTTTATTTTATACTCCTTATTTTTCCAATTTAGTATTTCTGTATTTGACTCATTGTTTACATCTGATTCTCTAGGATATTATTCGATTAGGAGATTGCCAGTATTTTTTAGGGAGTTAAGGATCCACGCACATATATTCACTTTTTATATTAGGGATTATTTGCATTTGTTTGTACATTTTTCTTACAAAGAAGTTTGTAAATCTCCCACTAAGGTTAAGATGATTTTAGTTTAATTTGTTCAGAACATACCGGTATTGTTCTAGCTAGGTTGGATTTGGTTTATATATAACACATCATTTGTTTGCACAATTTGTATATTTTTTTTTTTTTTCACAAAGTCACTTTATCTTTGGATCACAGTTTTTACTCAGATTTTATATTTATTTTCATTTTTAATTTTCGAATTCTGTAACTTGTGGGTTTGGAGTGCAATTGTTTAGGATTTTATTATTTTTAACAAATTGGATTGTAATTTGATTATATTATATTGAGCACAAATTAGATCGTATACTTTCTGTCATCACTTGTTTATAACTTCCACTACTGGATATTTGTGACCCTAATTCAACTTGCGCAAGTGTAATCTGTGATTGGGTAGCTGTTACCCGAGATCCCTACTCGAATTTTAAATATTTCTAGTTTAACTTCACACCATCAGCTCTAAGCTTCTTCAGTATTACATAGCTGACTGATAGTAGTCTAAATCCGGACTTGTAGCTATAAGCTCAGTTTTATACTATATAAAAGACAGAACTTCGAGATCCCATAAATTTTTATTGTATTTTGTACTCTCTATTTTTGATTGTATTTGCATTGCATTTTAGATTGTATTGTAATGGCACACATGTGATGGGTTTAATTGTATATAACCCAAAGTGATTAAAAGGAATTTTAACAGATATTTGTTGGACTTAGATTTACAAGTTTGTTTTCTTGGAATTATTTGATCTAGATTAGTCCTGTGATATACCTTAGCCCTCTGTGGCGCTCCTATATATATCGAATCCTTTAAGGGACGTCATCCAAGATGGCGTCCCTTCAATTCCGATTGGCTGATAGGATTCTATCAGCCAATCGGAATTAAGGTAGGAAAAATCTGATTGGCTGATTGAATCAGCCAATCAGATTCAAGTTCAATCCGATTGGCTGATCAATCAGCCAATCAGATTGAGCTCGCATTCTATTGGCTGATCGGAACAGCCAATAGAATGCGAGCTCAATCTGATTGGCTGATTGGATCAGCCAATCGGATTGAACTTGAATCTGATTGGCTGATTCAATCAGCCAATCAGATTTTTCCTACCTTAATTCCGATTGGCTGATAGAATCCTATCAGCCAATCGGAATTGAAGGGACGCCATCTTGGATGACGTCCCTTAAAGGAGCCTTCATTCGTCGGTAGTCCGTCGGGAAAGAAGGATGTTCCGCATCGGCGGGATGATAATTCAAGACCCGGCTTGAAAAATGACCTCGCCCGGATAGAAGACTTCTTCAGCGCCTCTTGGAAGATAACATCGCCCGGATGGAAGATTTTTCAGCGCCACTTGGAGGATCACTTCATCGGATAGAAGATTTCTTCAGCGCCCCCTTGGATGATCATTTCTGCCGCTCCGGATGTCCTCTTCGGTTCCATCGCTGCTCGGTTGAGTGAAGACGACTCAAGGTAGGATGATCTTCAGGGGATTAGTGTTTGGTTATTTTAAGGGGGGTTTGGGTTAGATTATGGGTATGTGGGTGGTGGGTTTTAATGTTGGGGGGGTTGTATGTTTCTTTTACAGGCAAAAGAGCTGAATTCTTTGGGGCATGCCCCCCACAAAGGCCCTTTTAAGGGCTGGTAAGGTAAAAGAGCTTTGAACTTTTTTAATGTAGAATAGGGTAGGGCATTTTTTTATTTTGGGGGGGTTTGTTATTTTATTAGGGGGCTTAGATTAGGTGTAAGTAGCTTAAAATTGTTGTAATATTTTTTTTTAAATGTTTGTAACTTATTTTTTTTTTATTTTTTGTAACTTAGCTTTTTTTATTTTTTGTACTTTAGTTCGTTTATGTAATTGTATTTAATTGTAGTTATTTGTAGTTAATTTATTTAATTAATGTAATGATAGTGTAGTGTTAGGTTTAATTGTAACTTAGGTTAGGATTTATTTTACAGGTAATTTTGTATTTCTTTTAGCTAGGTAGTTATTAAATAGTTAATAACTATTTAATAACTATTCTAACTAGCTAAAATAAATACAAAGTTACCTGTAAAATAAATATTAATCCTAAGATAGCTACAATGTAATTATTAATTACATTGTAGCTATCTTAGGGTTTATTTTACAGGTAAGTATTTATTTTAAATAGGAATAATTTATTAAAGTATAGTGTAGTGTTAGGTGTAATTGTAACTTAGGTTGGTTTTTAGTTTACAGGTAAATTTCTCTTTATTTTAGCTAGGTAAGCTATTAAATAGTTAATAACTATTTAATAGCTATTGTACCTAGTTAAAATAAATTGAAAGGTACCTGTAAAATAAAAATAAATCCTAAGATAGCTACAATATAATTATTATTTATATTGTAGCTATATTAGGGTTTATTTTAAAGGTAAGTATTTAGTTTTAAATAGGAATACTTTGTTAATAAGAGAAATATTATTTAGATTTATTTAATTAATATTTTAGTTAGGGGGGGTGTTAGGGTTAGTGTTAGACTTAGGTTTAGGGGTTAATCATTTTATTACAGTGGCGGCGGTGTAGTGGGGGGCAGGATAGGGGTTAATAAATTTATTATAGGTGATGACGGTGTAGGGGGGGCAGGATAGGGGTTAATAAATTTAATATAGGTTGCGGCGGGTTCAGGGAGCGGCGGTTTAGGGGTTAAACTATTTATTTATTTGCGGCGAGGTGTGGGATCAGCAGGATAGGGGTTAATAACTTTATTATAGAGGGCGGCGGTATAGGGGGGGGCAGGATAGGGGTTACTAGGTATAATGTAGGTGGCAGCGGTGTCCGGGAGCGGCAGTTTAGGGGTTAATACATTTATAAGACTTGCGGCGGGGTCTAGGAGCAGCGGTTTAGGGGTTACTAACTTTATTTAGTTGCGGGGGGCTCCGGGGGCGCCAGTATAGGGGGTAGAACAGTGTAGTGAGTGCTTAGTGACAGGGTAGCAAGAAAGCTGTCAAACAGCCGAAGAGCAGCGAGATCGGATGTTTGATAACTCTCACAGTCCGCTGCTCATCGCCCCGTACTTGGTGCGCGGCTTTTTGACAGCTTTACTTGATAACTTAGGCAAATTTTTTCAGGTCCGCGGCGGCGATGTGAGGCGAGCTTAGGCGGGCGTATTGGGCCGGCGAAAGGCAGGAAAGTTGACATGTCGATAACTACCCCCCTTAGTGTTATATTGTTTTTATTATTATTTGTTTTTAACAAATAAATGTTTTTATACTGAACACTACTGGTGCTGCATATTTGGAAGATTGCTACTGTTTGTACAGTTGGAGATACCAGGATATCAGGCAGTGGAAATGCTGGGAGTTATCAGCACACTCTTATTAGCACAAGAGTGTGCCATCATGAATTGTGATTGTGAATACCTCTTTTTTCATCGTATCCAGATATTCCGACTATTATAATCGATACACACATGGGTGCCTCTTTGTTTTTTGGTTTATTGCCGTCTGTTATTATGCAACTGCTCACATTTGAGAAAAGTAGCAGCTAGTTACGGCTGTGCGGCCGTAGGTGACTAAAATCTACACAGTCTGAAAAGAGAAATCTCAAAGTGTATCCCCACAATTGGAAATTATCAAAAGCAGCAATTCTTATAGAAACTTGATGTAAGGTAATAATTACAGAAGCAGTAACAAACGCCAGGTAAAAAAATCTCAGCACAGAAGGGAATGTGCCGCAGCTTGCACAGCATCCAAGCACAGTGAGGGAATTGCTTAGCATTTGTAAGAAATGCTGTGATGTAATTTGCAGGTGAGTAGAATTGGCAAGTCTTAAAGGAACAGAATCTGACACTACTGTATCTATGTCCCATTGTAAGCATCCACCTCTATTAAAGGGCAGTCTACTTGATTTTTTGAAAAATTGTTTAAAAAGATAGATAACGCCTTTACTACCCATTCCCCAGCTTTGCACAACAACATTGTTATATTAATATAGTTTAGAACCTATTAATCTCTAAACCTCTGACTGGTTCTAATGCCCTGCAGGGAGCCTCAAATCACATTGCTTTTACAATCTTGATTTTACCAACAGAACAGGGGCGTATTTTAGTTTTGTGCTGCCCTAGGCACTCAAAATTCTGCTGCCCCCCCACCCCACCCCAGGTTTAAGGCCTTTTTGTAGACATAATATTTTTGGGGTAGGGTGTAATAAATTAAAAAAATAATGTCTTTTTAAGTAGATGTTCACCAGGGCTTGCATTCACTCTGGTCACACACACACACACACATATATATATATATATATATTATATATATATATATATATTATATATATATATATATATATTGTTACGGTTGCCTCCAGGCTGGCTGGAAGTTTGACCGTAGAAAAGGATGCTCCTAGCGCTGACCAAAGGATCATCAGCACCGTAGACACCATAGACTACTGCGTAGCCACCATAAGTAATGCAGACTCTACGAACCACCGCTGCTGGGCTGGTATCTCGCCGTCTGCTCTGTGCCCTGGACCTACGACCAGGCTCCAGTAAGTGAACCTCTTCCTTCTGTAGCGTGAAGCAGGATCAGGAACAAGAGCTCTTACAAGAGCTCAGTAGCTAAGGGAGTATGAAGAGCATAGCAATCCCTGTAGTGATTATAGCTGTCCCCTACAAACATGAGTCAAGGCTGCAAGTTAGAGGGTCAGAAAAAGTCTGTTGTGCTGGGCTGGTATCTCGCCGTTTGCTCTGCGCCCTGGACCTATGACCAGGCTCCAGTAGGTGAACCTCTTCCTTCTGTAGCGTGAAGCAGGATCAAGAAAAAGAGCTCTTACAAGAGCTCAGTAGCTAAGGGAGTATGAAGAGCATAGCAATCCCTGTAGTGATTATAGCTGTCCCCTACAAACATGAGTCAAGTCTGCAAGTTAGAGGGTCAGAAAAAGTCTGTTGTGCTGGAACACACAGCCTGCTTTTTATTGAGGTTACATGCAAAAGGGACACTCTCAGGGGGAGGCATAAAATCCCCAATCACACATTTGATACATTTAGATAGAGAGACAACGCCCTTTGACAGGCCATAGTAGAATTACATTACTTCAGCAGATAACAAGTTACACACAAGAAAACAATGCAGTCCATCTTATCAACAGCAGTCTGACTCTGGAGTTGATTAGACAATGGGAATGTTTATCACTAAACTTAATTAGAGCTGATGCCAGCAAACTTGTATTAGAAACTAGCTTCTTGAAGCTGAAGAAAGTTAACTCTTTAGTTCTGACCGAAGGGTCTGTCACATAGCACTTAATGGCACACAATGAAAACTAATGCTTTTGTAACAGTGCTCCCTTTCTGTGGAACACTCTGACTGTGTGGTACTTGGTTCAGTAAGCCCTATTTACTGAACCAAGTGGGAGAAAGCCAGGGACAAGTTATTTTACAGGTCTGGGGGCATAGTCTTAAAGGGGCATTGTTCACCAAAGTCACAATATTTCCCCAGACGGTTCTTAAAGGGCCATACACACCCAATAAAAGTTAATACATTTTCAGGGGCACAATCTTCCAGGGGCCATAGTCATGAGGAAGGAGGCTGGCAAATAGGCTTCTCCACAATCCAAGGAAGCAGGGCAATTTTCCATTTAAAGGGCCAGTTACAAATAGCAGTTTGTAACATATCTCCCCTTTTGGAGGTAGACTAACCAGGCACATGACCTTCTGTCGGTCAGTGCCTAAGTTAGTCTCGCAACCCACCCACAAATAAACATAAGCAGCAAAGTAGCCCCCCCCACAATAAGTAGTACTGGCCTGTAGGTTCCAGGTTGTAGGATGAAAGTGTAGCATCCTCGGCCTTCCTGGCGCAGCTGGGCAAATAGCTGGTGGTACTTGGGGGGCAGAGGCCAGCGGCACTCTGCCCTGGTACCAGCGCTTCTGCTGGGGTGAGGGGTTTGCAGGCCAGTCCTGTAACAAGGGGGTCTGTAGGGCAGAGGCCAGCAGCGCTCTGTCCTGATGCCAGCTCTTCTTCTGGGGGAATTGGGGCATTGTCCTGCCCAGTGGCAAAGGGAACGTGGGGGTCAGTGGGGGTTAACATCTCCACTGTTAACCCTGGGCCCAAGTTAGGAGTTAGCTGGGGAGGGGGAGATTGGCTTACCTCCTCCTCCTGATACTCCGGCGGCCGTTGGGAAGGGAGGTCGATGCTCTCCGCTCCCTGTGGAACATGCTGCGGCTGGGGAGAGAGACCGGTTGTCTCCTCTCCCTGGAAGGCACACTCCGGCTGGGGAGGGAGGTCAATGCTCTCCCCTCCCTGTAGCTGGGTCTGTCACTGGGGATCTGGGCCGCCTGCCCAGCATCCCTGTAGGGCTGGTAGAGAGACTGTGGTCTCATCTCCACCTGCCTGCTGGGGGTCCTCCCAGGACCAGTCTATGAGGCCTGCTGCCTCGGGTATTTCTGGTTGGGGTTGGGGAAGGAGACCGGTTGTCTCTTCCCTCTGCACGGTATACTGCCGCTGGGGAGGGAGGTAGCTGCTCTCCTCTCCCTGTAACTCACTTTCTCGCTGGAGACCAGGTGTCCATACCCTCAAACTCCACAGTTGGCGCTCAAAGGCTCGTGCCGCTTCGTTCTCAGTATCCAATTTCCGGATGATTCGACTGACTACCTCCTGCGCAGGGTCTGGACCATATCGGACTAGCCGCCTCTTTACCTCTGGAACGAAATCAGCGCCCTCATAGCGACGGATCCGGTTGAGGTGCTCTTCACAGGGTTCTGACCAGTGTCTTGTCAGCTCAATGCTGCTGTAGGTAGGGACGCTGCGCAGTGGCTAGCATTGCCCTCAATAACTCTCCTATGATACCAGTGCTGTTGGGGTGCTGCTCCTTGCGCTTGGACACCATCCCACCGCTGCCGCCAAATGTTACGGTTGCCTCCAGGCTGGCTGGAAGTTGGACCGTAGAAAAGGATGCTCCTAGCGCTCACCAAAGGATCATCAGCACCGTAGACACCATAGACTACTGCGTAGCCACCATAAGTAATGCAGACTCTACGAACCACCGCTGCTGGGCTGGTATCTCGCCGTTTGCTCTGCGCCCTGGACCTATGACCAGGCTCCAGTAGGTGAACCTCTTCCTTCTGTAGCGTGAAGCAGGATCAAGAAAAAGAGCTCTTACAAGAGCTCAGTAGCTAAGGGAGTATGAAGAGCATAGCAATCCCTGTAGTGATTATAGCTGTCCCCTACAAACATGAGTCAAGTCTGCAAGTTAGAGGGTCAGAAAAAGTCTGTTGTGCTGGAACACACAGCCTGCTTTTTATTGAGGTTACATGCAAAAGGGACACTCTCAGGGGGAGGCATAAAATCCCCAATCACACATTTGATACATTTAGATAGAGAGACAACGCCCTTTGACAGACCATAGTAGAATTACATTACTTCAGCAGATAACAAGTTACACACAAGAAAACAATGCAGTCCATCTTATCAACAGCAGTCTGACTCTGGAGTTGATTAGACAATGGGAATGTTTATCACTAAACTTAATTAGAGCTGATGCCAGCAAACTTGTATTTAGAAACTAGCTTCTTGAAGCTGAACAAAGTTAACTCTTTAGTTCTGACCGAAGGGTCTGTCACATAGCACTTAATGGCACACAATGAAAACTAATGCTTTTGTAACAGTGCTCCCTTTCTGTGGAACACTCTGCCTGTGTGGTACTTGGTTCAGTAAGCCCTATTTACTGAACCAAGTGGGAGAAAGCCAGGGACAAGTTATTTTACAGGTCTGGGGGCATAGTCTTAAAGGGGCATTGTTCACCAAAGTCACAATATGTCCCCAGACGGTTCTTAAAGGGCCATACACACCCAATAAAAGTTAATACATTTTCAGGGGCACAATCTTCCAGGGGCCATAGTCATGAGGAAGGAGGCTGGCAAATAGGCTTCTCCACAATCCAGGGAAGCAGGGCAATTTTCCATTTAAAGGGCCAGTTACAAATAGCAGTTTGTAACATATATATATATATATATATATATATATATATATTATTTTTTTTAAGACATTATTTTGAAAGTCAGATGATTAAAGTGTTTATATCAGAAAAAAATATCCTTCACTGTATGATAGTTTGTGCGTAGGTAGTTGTTTAACCTTAAACATCTTCTTTGGTGATTGACAGTTATTTAAGCAAAATATCTTCTTGGATAAATATGTAATGAATATACAAACTGGCCTTTAAAAGTACTTAAAAAAATACAACAGTAGTTATGATAGGTTTAGGAATTGTATCCTAGGGGATAAAGTCACATGATACAATCATAATAAAGTATATACTTGTATTGTTTCTGAATGTATTAAATGCATACAACATATTTTCAGATGTGTTTTAAGTCACATAGTTGTATAGATTCAGCAATAAATACTTATTCTTTGCATGTATGACAGATAGACAAACAGTAAATGTACAAGTATTTAGTGACTAATCCGTTTAAGTATTTTAATGCTTAATGAAGATGTATTGAAGGGAGGAAGGCATATGCTGTTTCACAGTGGTCACGGTGTAGTGCACACTGCACTGTGTAGTCTGTGTGAGTCTCAATCACAAGGTGGAGCCAGGAAGAATACCCCATTCCCTCTCAGGCCAGGCTGCGCAAGTGAGCTCTGCCTCCACTGTCACAACGACATGCGCACCCACATACAATCCCATAGGATAGCAATAGCCGGGCCAGTCATTTAAGTCATTAGTAATTGGTTGATTTAGCCACCCGGCCCTGAGTTCAGTAGAGTAGCCCTAGGGACTCAAAATTCTGCTGCCCCTTAAAAATCTGCTGTCCTAGGCACCGGCCTTGTTGGCCTATGCCTTAATACGCCCCTGCAACAGAATATTAAAGCGCCTAAGAGGATGTACAAAACAAAACCATATTTATTAAACAAGCAATACATAAATAAAAAGAGATCTCGATATATTAGTGCTCATAGATCGCTAAAATACATTAAAAGGCAGTAAACGTCAATTCCTAACACTTGATATAAAAATGAAAATAAAACCAAAATTAAGATCGAACTCTGGCTACTCTAAACTGCCAGGCAGATCAAATGTATAATCACCCAGATGGTTCAAATAAAAAAGGCCAAACACTAGGTGTTATATGGCTGTATGCTGGAAATCCAAATGTCTGTCTTTGTGTGTATTCCAATATAACAAATATAAATGAAAATTGATGTCAATTCTGATACTCTTAACTTGGTATGGTGCAGTGAAGATGATAAGGCATGCTAAGGCACTGTGTCTGAGCTCTGTAGCAACCCAAGGGTTGCAGGTTCAATCCCTGAGCAAGGTCCACTCAGTCTTTCATCTTTCTGAGGTCGATAAAATAAGCAGGGCCTTGAGATCCTTACGGGTGATTAGCCGCGCTTTACAAGTACCAAATACATACATACATACATAATCCAGTAAATCCAGTACTGGATAATAGATCCCAATGGGTAGTGTTGAAAAATTATCTAACACAAAAAATAAAAATTAATCCAAAATAATGAAAAAAATTTAAATAAAAAATAATTAAAAAGTGGTTAATAAACAAGTGTAAAATGGTGATAAAATAAAAAAAAACCTCTCCAAATGAAGAAAAATAGTGAAAAATGTTAGGTGTCCAAAAATGGGTGTAAACAATCTTCTAGTGAAAATACATTGGTTCCAGCAGGAGATCTGTAAAAACATATAACAAGTAGTGCAATACCGCTAGAGAACAGTATAAAAGATTGAAATTCGGCTTACCAATATGTCAACACGTTTCGGCCCTTGAATGGGGCCTCTCTCAAGACTAGATAGGTTCATTATTGGTGGCCCTATATACATTGTAAATGAATTATAATTGGCTCCATTTGAACTGATTGTTAGGTGCCAAAATCCTATTCCATGATGTCATATCCTGTGTCACACTATTTTCTTCCCCTTTCTCTGTGCTAGCATCATTGTCTTAGTAACCGGAAGTAGCGTCATCTTTGACACTACTTCTGGTTTCGTATTAACAATGCCATGTGGTTTACATGTGTTTAATATGGTTGAGTCTTCTATCCTAGAAATGTTGTGAAAAATTATATAGTCCACCTGTCCTGTCTATATATATGTATCTCTTATCCTATTGTTTATTTGCTGTATGAATATCGGATGAGAAACCGGAAGTGACGTCACCAATGTACGTCACTTCCGTGTTAAAACAATCCTTGCTAAGCCTACCTGAAAGAAAATTAAGATTACAATTATACTTACAAATAAAGGCTACATTGGATAATGACACTACTCTATTCCATCTTTAGCCTAGTGATATATGCTCAGATTATCTGTTGGTCATATAACTCTTGCTATCAATGGAACAGTCTTGTTTCTTTGGTTAATATTGTTGTCATGGATATGCATTATATCTGTCCCTGTTCAGTGTTCCTCTTTAGTCATATATAGGGGGATCCATTCCTCTGTCATACCTCAAATGTCATAGCGATGATAATAAAGCTTATGTGACCTTATATCGATCCTGCATCATAATAATAATAATAATATTCAGATATTGTAAGTTATTGATTGATACGAGTCTCACAGTTAGTCCCATTGTCTAAAGCACTGTTCCCTTTAAGGTGCGCGGTAGGGTGGGCGCGCACCTTCCCTCTCGGTGTAGCGCAGCCAGCACATCAGGCCGCGCAACACCGGAGGCTAAGACACTGACTCCTGCTGTGACTGTCTCCACTCTACTTATGTGCTTCTCTCAGTCGGTGACATCACGTTTAATAATACTGGAGGGCAGAGGGCAGGCAGAACATACTGCGATCTGCGATATCATCGCAGAAAATGCAGCCTGTCTGCAGAAAGATTGAGCCCTAACATTACAGGTGCAGAGCATAGAGCTGAGCTTTCCTCTTTGCGCGGCACGCTGTGAAATTACTTTACAACAACTGCGTGTCAGTTCCTCCTCCTTACCTCTGCGTGACTCACAGTGCATATCTGATCACAGTGGCTGCACTGCTTACCCCTTTAACCCCCATCCTATGGCTAACAAAGATTGCTGCAATGTATTTCTGTGTAATACACTGCAGCTATTTTGGAAGCCATGGGGTTAACATCCTTTGTTTTTGTTTAGTAGCTGTGTAGGAGGGCTGCTCCACTCACGCGGCACCACCATACTGCTTAGCCTTTCCAGTGCGGGAGGGAATATCACAGTGACTACTTCCTACAAGCCTGCCGAGGCTTCATTTACAGCTTAACAGCCCTCGCTATAAATAAACAGTGTCCATGGAATGAACGGTGAGCCTAAGGGTTATGTTGAGCTTCTATGAGATGTTTGTTACCGTGTGGAGACTGGAGAGGGGATTTTTTTGCTGTTATGTCAGTCTTTAAGAAAGGCTACAAACAAATGTTAAAAACTTGCTTTTTGAAAATGTGATGCCGCTTGTACTGTTTAGTGACTAGTGTGTGTAACACATTATCCATCTGTCACATATTGACTGCAGTGGTTTTCAGTTCAGTTTTCCTTTTGTGAAATAATTATTTATATATGTTTGTCATACCCCAATAACTGTAAATTTAACAAGATTACTTACAAGTGTTTCTGTATCTAACATTTACCATATAACAAACTTTTGTTTGTTCATTTAGGAGCTTCTTATGGAGCACAGATTTAAACTGTTTTCACAAATTATTAGGAACATGAGCCCTAATTTACTTTATTACTTTATATTACCCTAGCAGATGACCTTTGGTGTGAATTACTGGTGTATATTAATAAATGAAGCCATAAACTAGGTTCTAAGTGTCTAAGATGATAGAAAGCCTATTCCTTTTATTTGTAAAAAAAAAAAAAAAAAAAAAAAAATCATATTCCTGCAGACACATGCCATACTTTTAATACAGCAAATGATGCAGGCACATAACATGGCAATTTTTAGTAGTAAAATTATAAAATCTGCCATGTCCCTGCATTAGTTACACACACATATATATATTTTATATATATATATATATATATATATATATATATATATATATATATACACACACACATATATACACAGTATATATATATGTATATATATATATATATGTGTATATATATATAAAGTGTGTGTATGTGTGTGTGTGTGTATATATATATATATATATATATATATATACTGTATATTATTTGTATGTATTTATTTAACCTCGTCTCCTAGTCCTTCATGGTTTGCAAAGCTCTTACTCGCGAATTTAAGAAGTTAATGCGAGCAATGCACCTTTTTATTACATTTAACCTTCTAATTATGTAATGTTAGACCTAAAGCAAAGAAAAAAAAATTGAGACATTTTAAAAACATAACACAATTTTATTTTTTTCTGCAGCTAATTTGCAATGCAATATATTATAAAACTTTTAAAACTGCTTTACTCTCCAGTTAATCAACACATTGCAATATAGTTGGTGCATTAGTGCACCTGCCTAATTTAAAATTGAATTTCATTTCAAAATTACTTGCAGAAAAATATTCATTAAAAAAATCTCATCGCAGAAAGTGAAAAAAAGTTCTGCCCCTGGCTAACCTAACACACTGGCTGTGCACATCTGTGAGGGTTATTGTTATTTCTAATTCCTTCTGCTCTGAGATACCTGCGCAGTGATGGAGTATACAGAGTTAGCCAGGTCTGCAGCTGAGAAATTGTTATCGTACAGCAAAGATCAGAGCGGCTGGAAACTCTGCAAGAGAACTGTGAGTGAATCAACACGATCTAATAGTGTAACCGTGTGTTTAGCTAACAAGCTGATGTGTGTTTTCTTGTGCCAAACGTATGTCACAACGTCTTATGTTTAATACTGTTAATTATGACTGCACTCTGAGTTTTGTGACTTTGTGTGTGATAAGATATATTACATTGTATGCGAGTACGCTGTTATTTATGTATTACTCTTATTGGTTTTGCGATATACTGTGATGTGTTGCATGGGGCATCTGTGTTAAGCAGCTCATGGGATCCATTGAATTAAATTATAGTCTCTCACTCTATGCTATATTCTATTCTAGAGAGATAAAACTTTGCAGTGCTGTCCGATCATCTCACATACTGTGCTCTGTAATGACTCTTCTTTAATTGGAGTAGTGCCTTGTTTATCTCTCCGTAGTATCAGAGCTATATTAATTCAATGTCAATCCCCATGGTGAATGACAGGCTCATATTAGTGCACCTACCACGGCTTAGTGCTTTCTGACACCAGCTGTCAAATTGTGAGGTGAGTTATGGTGCCTCTTTATAACGAGTTCGTTTTTAACACTACTAAAAAAATATTATTTTGTTCAAGAATGTGTTTCACCTCATATTATGAGGTGAAACACATTCTTGAACAAAAGAATATTTTTTTTAGTGACAGGTTCCTAATTCAAAAATGTTATGCTGTGCAGTTTGTTAGATGTTCCTATATATTTATTTCACAATTGATATACAATGTTCAAAATGTTTTTAATCTAGAAATAAAAATGAAGCGCTTCAATGATGGAAGATAACTATATATATATATATATATATATATATATATATATATATATATATATATATATATGCTCCCACAGCCTCCCCACCGGCCTCCCATCATAGCCATTTCAGTTGCCTTTGCTGTATTTTACTGACCTATTTTATAATTGGTGGAATAAATGGTCTTATTTTGCTTTAAGCTCTTCTGTCAGGAGGACTTCCTTTTTTACTTACATACACATATATATTATAGTGGACTGGTCAGTATGTAGTTCATATAAAGGTATGCAATGGTCAGATTGTGACCACTGTATAGTCCTGCAGCAAATACTCAGTATGTAAAGTGCTGCAATAGTAAAGCAGTCCATCAAGAATGAAACCTGAAAGTGTAATATATATACACATATGATATAGATATGATATATTATATATATATATATTGATATATATATATATATATATATATATATTGATATATATATATGATATATATGTGAGATATATATATTATATATATATATTTTATATATATATATATATATATATATATATATATATATATATTATATAATTTTAAGCAATATATATATGTACAGTATGTATGTGTGTCTTTGTATCGGATCTTTAAAAACAGATTTTAAATCCATTTGTTAGGCCAGTGTGTGTGTGAAAGAGAATTGAACTTTTGTGATTCAGATAAAGAATGCAATTCATTACAATTACCTCCTATTATCAAATTGTGCTTTGTTCTTTTGGAATCCTTTGCTAAAGATTAAACCTAGGTTGGCTCAGGTGGACAAGGTTTAAAGGGACAGCCTAATCCAAATTAAACTTTCATGGTTCAGATAGGGCATGTAGTTTTTTAACAACTTTCCAATTTAACTTTTATCATCAAATTAGCTTTGTTTTCTTGGTATTCTTTGTTGAAAGATAAACCCAAATATTCTGATAAACTGATTTCTAAACCCTTAAAGGCTGCCTTTTATCTGAATGCATCTGATGGTTTCTCACAGCTAGGGGGCATTAGTTCATGTGTGCCATATAGATAAGATTGTGGTCACGCCCGTGGAGTTACTTACTACCGAGTACACAGTATCAAGTCCGCACACAGAAAAAAATAATTGCACACAAAGAAAAAAAATTAGAGGGAACATTGGTCTAAAGTGTCATTTGTTCATTAGCACAAATATCTAAAGTCCGACTTCTAAGAGTGTAGATAACAGAGATTAATTGCACAAACTAGTTTATACAATATCTAATTATCCCAGTATTAAAAATGCATATGACAGATTGAGTGCATTAGAGTGAAGTTTGTAGGCTGCATTCGTCTTGTGGTCTGGGAAGTGTATTTTAGGTGACTAATCATTTGTAGTATATTGTAGATGCTTATAATTAGCTATAAGTGTTCAATGCTGAGTATTCTACCTAAATAGCTATTGTGTTATAAATACTAGAAATGTGCTATAAATTATTGATGTAAAATCTAACCTCTCTTAATAATATCTGACTCCAGGTGACTTTAAATGGTCACCAAAATGTTCATAACTGCCGTGGGATTAGCTCTAAGGTTCCTTTACATCCCTGAGTCAAGGATGCTTAGGTAACCATATGTGGAAGGAACCTATATAATACGCAAGTATCCAGGCAGTTAGATCCATTATATGTGCTAGAGATCCTGTGGTATAACCACATATGGGAACTACTACAAAATGCATATACATAAATATATGTTACAAACAATTATAATTGCCTTTAAAGCACTGTGTAATCAAACTTATAGTGGCTAAATTTGCCTACTTTGGTTTGTGAATATATACCATCAGACTTAAAGTGGCTAATTATGCCCACTGCGGTTCATGACTAGATACCATCATAGAGTAATAGGACTGACTTTACGGTCATCAGTAAGTGATACCCAGCCTCTAATAGTGACATTTCTCTAGGCTTGATTCTTAGTCATTGGTTGTATTCCTTAGCTGTGTACCTAATTAAATTAGTGTGAAAACACATATAGAGTAGGTTGTGTCTGCCAAGTTGATCAATGCCATAGGCATACCATTCTAATGGAAAAAGCAAGTGGCACTTATACTACCTAATTTGATACTCTGGATAGTTCCATCCAAACATAGATTTAACCTCAATTGACCCGAGTCAGTAGTAAATCTACCCAATATGGACCATAGAGACAAATGAGAAACCTAATTGTGAGCAATCGGATAAAATGGATCTGTGTAAATCTTGTGATTCCATGCCTCTCTGCATAGGCTATGCATCTCTTGTATTGGATGCAAATAGGATTAGGGTCTCCTAAATGTCTTGTGGAACATAACCTGTCCCATATCTTTATAGTATACTTATTGTATGTCCTATATTTCTGTATGATACATAAATGTGTGGAAATATCTATGTCCAAATGATGCTATCTGAAATAGCTGTCCCTTCAAGGGATGGGGTTCTTGGTAGAAGGAGGGATACAGACATTATTAGACTACTTAATAAATTAATCTAATTCCAAAAAAGAGCAGTGGTCCCATTACAAGGGAAATATATCCAAAAGTATACTTAAATATTCTTAATTGGGCGGCACACCTTCTTTGATCCAAGAGGGAGACATAGATGTATATCGTAATCTGCACTTTTATCTAATTGTTGGTGACTCTGTGTACCTCAGTGCCCTTGGTGGTGTAGAGTCTGGGGCCAACTCATGTGTTAGTCCTCAGAATATGTACTTGATTGAGGCCTTTTGGATATAAACAATCTAAATTGAATATCCATCTTGACTCTCTAGCCTGGAGTTTCTTTTCATAGTCTCCACCTCTCCAGTTTTTTCTGACTTTTTGTATTCCCATGTAACTCAGATGTTAAATGTTACTGTTTGTATAGCGGTGTGTCAATATTTTTCTTTTCAATTAGGAGAATATGTTCTCTGATTCTGTACTTTAGAGGCCTGAATGTCTGTCCTATGTATTGCATCCCACATGGACATTGTATGAGGAAAATAACACCTCTGTCCTGGCATCTGATCAGATCTTTGATTACATATTTGTTTCCCAAGTTTGTTGAAATAAACTGACTAGCTTTTATCCCACATTTACATGCTTTACAGCTTGAGCAGGGAAAGAATCCTTTTAGTTTTTTGCCTAAAAAGTCCCTCTCATTACTTCTCATCATTTTTGGTATGCTAGTAGCTAGAGCATTTTTTAGGTTGTTTGTTTTCCTATATACAAACTTTGGATGATTGGTCAGATGTTCCCCAATTATATCATCCATTTTCAATAGTTACCAGTGTTTTCTAAAGATTCTCTCTATTATGTGCTTGTTTTCACTATATTCAGTGATCATTGGGACATTAATAGTCTCTTCTCCTAGTCCTTGGTTCATTTTATCTTTATATCTTAAGAGATCCTTTCTATCTGTATCCCTTACTTCATTAATTCTCTTATTCAGTTCATCTTCATCATACCCCCTTTCTATGAATCAGTTTTTCAAGGCAAGTGCTTGCTCTTCCCATGTATCTGGGTTCAAGCAATTCCTCTTAATTCTGAGCAATTGCCCTTTCGGTATGTTAGATATCCATTTCTCATGGTGACAGCTTAATTTATGAATATAGTTATTACTATCGACTTGTTTAAAGAATGTCGAAGTTTCTACAAAAAAATTCTAGACTTCTATTTATAAATCAAGGAAGTTTATCTCTTTCAGACTATATTTATAGGTGAATTTCAGATTAGCTTCATTCTGATTCATTATTTGTATAGTGTATATGAGATCTTCAAGTGTACCTTTCCATTTAATTATCTTTTAGAATCCCCAGTGTCCTAGCCTTAGATAACCTATTTTCAAGTTTTTTCTTGTAAACATTCACTGAGTTGTTATGTAACCTTTGATATGTAATAGTGTCTCCTAAAATCCTATTACTATCCTATTACTCTCTTTCTCATAGTCTATGTTCAACCCCTTAATGACCGGACCATTTTTCAATTTTCTTACCCTTAATGACAATGGCTATTTTTACATTTCTGCAGTGTTTGCGTTTAGCTGTAATTTTCCTCTTACTCGTTTACTGTACCCACACATATTATATACCGTTTTTCTCATCATTAAATGGACTTTCTAAAGATACCATTATTTTCATCATATCTTATAATTTACTAAAAAAAAAAAAGATAAAATATGAGGAAAAAATGGAAAAAAAACACACTTTTCTCTAACTTTGACCCCCAAAATCTGTTACACATCTACAATTACCAAAAAACACCCATGCTAAATAGTTTATAAATTTTGTCCTGAGTTTAGAAATACCCAATGTTTACACTTTCTTTGCTTTTTTTGCAATTTATGGGGCAATAAATACAAGTAGCACTTTGCTATTTCCAAACCACTTTTTTTCAAAATTAGCGCTAGTTACTTTGGAACCCTGATATCTGTCAGGAATCCCTGAATATCCCTTGACATGTATATATTTTGTTTTAGAAGACATCCCAAATTATTGATCTAGGCCATTTTGGTATATTTCATACCACCATTTCACCGCCAAATGCGATAAAAAAAAAAGGTTCACTTTTTCACAAATTTTGTCACAAACTTTAGGTTTCCCACTGAAATTATTTACAAACAGCTTCTGCAATTATGGCACAAATGGTTGTAAATGCTTCTCTGGGATCCCCTTTTTCATAAATAACAGACTTATATGGCTTTGTGGTTGCTTTTTGGTAATTAGAAGGCCGCTAAATGCCGCTGCGCACCACACGTGTTTTATGCGCAGGGGTGAAGGGGTTAATTAGGGAGCTTGTAGGGAGCTTGTAGGGTTAATTTTAGCTTTAGTGTAGTGTAGTAGACAACCCCAAGTATTGATCTAGGCCCATTTTGGTATATTTTATGCCACCATTTCACCGCCAAATGCGAGCAAAAAAAAAAAAAAAACTTTACATTTTTCACAATTTTAGGTTTCTCACTGAAATTATTTACAAACAGCTTGTGCTATTATGGCAGAAATTGTTGTAAAAGCTTCTCTGGGATCCCCTTTGTTCAGAAATAGCAGACATATGGATTTGGCGTTGCTTTTTGGTAATTAGAAGGCCGCTAAATGCTGCTGCGCACCACACTTGAATTATGCCAGCAGTGAAGGGGTTAAATTAGGTAGCTTGTAGGGAGCTTGCAGGGTTAATTTTAGAGATCAGCCTCCCACCTGACACATCCCACCCCCTGATCCCTCCCAAACAGCTCTCTTCCCTCCCCCACCCCACAATTGTTCCCGCCATCTTAAGTACTGGCAGAAAGTCTGCCAATACTAAATAAAAGAGTTTTTTTTTTTTTTTAAATAAAAATAATAAAATATTTTAGTTGTGATGGACCCCTGCCTTAGCACCAACCTCCCTGAATCCCCCCCTCCAGCTCTCTAACCCTCTACCCTACCTAATTACCGCCATCTTGGGTACTGGCTGCTGTCTGCCAGTACCCAGTTTGGCCCCACAAACCAAAGTATTTTAATTTTATTTATAACTTTTATTTTTATTTTTAATTATTTCTGTAGTGTAGCAGCCCCCCCACAATACCCCCACCCCTTCCCCCTCCCATATCCTTTTATATGTAAAAAAAAAATAACTTTTTTTTCCCCTTCCTTCCTTCATTGGTGTCAGTGTGGCTAATGTGCGCATGTGCACGTGCGCCCCCGTGCACGTGCATCGTGCACACGCGTGCACATCGTGCGTGCGCATCGTGCGTGCGCATCGTGCACGCACGCACACGCTCCCTCCTCCCACCCGGACAACGGCTCTCTCTGCATCTGAGGCTTGTAAAGGGGTATTGCAGGATGCCTCCATATCGAGGCATCACTGCAATACCCTCAGAGCTGCTGGAAGCGATTGTGATCACTTCCAACACTCTGTTAGACAACTGACGTACCAGGTACGTCTATTGTCATTAACAGTTAGTTTTTGCATTGTCATTAAGGGGTTGTCTGCCGGTTTTATGATTATATTGTGATTTTTTTTGCGTTTTTTGATGATATCAATTTGTGATTTGGAGAGGTTGTGTTTAAAATGTTTTAGACTACTGTGTCTTATGTTTCTGATATAATTGCATACTACTATTTCAAAAGTCTCGATTGCATTGCCCTTACTACTAATTGGGTAAAAGGTCGATTTTGATTTCAAACCTGTATGTTTAAAACTATTGTGTGTGGTTCCTGTCCCATATTCAATACCTATTGCAGAATTATTCTCAAAGGAAGATTTCATGAAAAATCTTTTCATTGTCAGTTTCCTGACAAACTCTTTAACATTCACAAATGTCTGGAATTTATCTAGACTCCTTGAAGGGTCAAAACTAAATCCAAAGTTAGTATAGAACTCTCTTTATCTGATAGTTTCTTAGAGCTAAGATTGTATATGCCTTTATTAGCAGGAACTTGGGTATCTATGTAAATAGATGTAGATTTGGAGGTGTTAACTTGCTTGTTTCTATACTTCGATCTATTTACTTTCACACCCCCTCTCTTCCCTCTATGGGACTTCTTAGTGGACCTATGGATCAACAGTTTTTATTTTTGATATAATGCTCACTCTTTCCCTGGGTGCTGATTGATTTATCCCTAAAATAAATATTTTTGCGTTAGATAATTTTTCAACACTACCAGATTGGGATCTATTATCGAGAACTAGATTTACTGGATTATCATCTTCACTGCACCATACCAAGTTAAAAGCATTAGAATTGACATCAATTTTCATTTATATTTGTTATATTGGAACACACACAGAAACACATTTGGATTTCCAGCATACAGCCATCTAACTTATCCTAGGTGCACCTAGCATTTGGCCTTTTTTATTTGCCCCATCTGGGTGATAATACATTTGATCTGCCTGGCAGTTTATAGTAGCCAGAGTTCAATCTTCGTTTTGGTTTTATTTTCATTTTTATATTAAGTTTTAGGAATTGACGTTTACTGCCTTTTAATGTAATTTAGCGATCTATGAGCACTAATATATTGAGATCTCTTTTTAGTTATGTATTGATTGTTTAATAAATATGCTTTTGTTTTGTACATCCTCTTAGGTGCTTTAATATTCTGTTGGTAAATATTAGTTCATTTTTAGTGTGAGTTAGAACACCCTTATATTAGAGCGACAGAGGTTGTGTTTTTAAGTTCTAAGCGCTTTTAATCTCTCTTAATCTGACTATTCCTTATTAATTCTAGCAGAGATTATAGCAGCTAAGGAGCGGGTTGAAATTGTTTGGTCATTGGCCATTTATGCAGTGGATTTACACTTTCTCTTTATCTTTTGGGTCATCTTATTAACATTTTAGGTAACCCCCCACCTTCACACACTTCATTTAGGATTAGAATTAGAGAGTTATTCTAGTTATATTAGCACTCCACAGATCATTCACATACTTTCAAATGGAGTTTCTTAGGTCACTGAGACCAGATATAACCTTATACATATTACATTTATCTACCAATAACTCCACTGGCTAAGACATTATGGATATTACATCCATCTTTAAAGACCTAGAGAAGTTACTGATCTCGGAGGTCAAATATAAAGCTGAAATTTCTTATTTTAAAAAATGTCTAGAATTGAATTTAACCTAATGGCCTAATAATGAAAAAAAGACTGCACTTTCCAATTATTAGAACCCAAGTTTGCAGCGAAGTGGGCAAATATACTTAGACACCTCAAAATAATTAATTAGACTAATCATTGAATATAGAGAAACACTGACCATTAATTTAGACACAGCTCTACAATAGAACCTATAGATATAAGAAAAGGCAATCTCGTTAAAAAAAAGTAAAGAAGATAAAAGAAAATTATCTATAAGAAATCAAGGAAACTAAATAGAGAACTAGAAAACCAGAGTTAATCCATACTCCAGCAAGCAGACACAGAAATGATAGAAGTCTTAGAAGACAATACAGATAGTAAGGATACAAACATTAAAGACATAGAGGACAATAACCAAAATAAATGGATAAAAAGTATCATATAATAGAAGAAAGAAATACATAGGAAACTCTGATCCAATTAGATATCCCCAACAATAAATATGACTCAAATCACTATAAGAGACAAGAATACTGCAATCCACATAGGACAAACGTTAACTACAACAATCGGGTTGAGAGTTATCAAAGAGAGCCACGCAATTCTAATGCTAATTCCAATTCCAATTTTAATAGATTCAATAGAAGCAAGGATAGCCACTGGAGCAATTACAATAGAGCCTATAATAACAATTTTAACAATCAGCATAGATATAATAATAGACGTTACAACTATCAGGACGATTACCAGGACTATAACAACGAATACCATAGTCCACAGTAATATCCCTCAAGCAGATACACACAAGGTACAAGGAGAACTCCCTTCCATGACAATAGAGAAGAAAGACATATAGTTCACCATAATAGATATTCAAGAGACCATTTTAAACCAAAAACTAGAAATAGACAGATTGAAGACTATACAACTACTGAACTAAATCAACAACCTAAGGTACCTCAATGGAGAGAAAGACATCTTAACTCACAAAATAGATACACGCACATAGAACAAGATGAAAACATTCATAGACGAGTAGAGACAACCCAAGGAAGAGAAATGCAAGACATTAGAAATAACTCAAATGGAGAACAAGACATCACCCTAGCTTCAATATCAAAAAAAGTTTTTTAGGGGTAAGTCAATCAGTACCCAGGGAAAGAGTGAGCATTTTATCAAAGAGAAAAATGTAGATCCATAGGTTCACATGGTGCTAATTCCACAAAGAAGTCCCATAGAGGGAAGAGAGGGGGTGTGAAAGTAAATAGATCTAAGTATAGAAACAAGCAAGGTAACACCTCCAAATCTACATCTATGGTACATAGAGACATAGATACCCAATTTCCTGCTAATAAAGAAATATGCAATCTTAGCTCTAAGAAACTATCAGTTAAAGAGTTCTATACTTAACTTTGGGCTTAGTTTTGCCCCTTCAAGGAGTCTAGATAAATTCCAGACATTTGTGAATGTTAAAGAGTTTGTCAGGAAACTGACATTGAAAAGATTTTTCATGAAATCTCCCTTTGAGAATAATTCTGCAATAGGTAGTGAATATGGGACAGGAACCACACACGATAGTTTTAAATATACAGGTTTGAAATCAAAATCGACCTTTTACCCAATTAGTAGTAAGGGCAATGCAATTGAGACTTTTGAAACGGTAGTATGCAATGATATCAGAAACAGAAAACACAGTAGTCCAAAAAAATTTAAACACAACCTCTCCAAATCACAAATTGATACAATCGAAAAATATCACAATATAATGATAAAACCGGCAGACAAAGGGAGTGGCATAGTGATTTTAAACAAAGTAGACTTTGAGAAAGAGAGTAATAGGATTTTAGGAGACACTATTACATATAAAAGAATACATAACAACCCAGCAAATGTTTACAAGAAAAAAATGTGAAAATATTTTATCTAAGGCTAAGACGCTGGGAATTCCAAACGATAAAGAAATGAATTTTTTAGGAGTTAAACATCCAATTACCCTAGTGTTCTACTACCTTCCAAAGATCCACAAGTCTTTATTTAATACACCAGGGAGACCAATAATCTCCAGCATAGGGTCATTGTTGTGTAATATTTCTGAGTATGTGGATAAACACTTACAGAAGTATGTGGTGAGCTTTCCTTCTCATTGAAATACTCACACATCCTAAGGATTTTAGATAACCTACCCTGGGATGACAAGTACATAATGGCCACATGTGATGTGGCATTGCTCTACACAAGCATCCCACACAAAGGGTTTAATGCCATTAGACAATTCTTACAGAAAGCTAGAGATACCTAGTACAAAATCTGAGTTCATTTTGGACAGTATCGAGTATATTCTTACTCATAAATATTATAGACAGATATGTGGGATGGCTATGGGGACCAGGTTCGCGCCTAGCTATGCAAATCGATACATGGGTAAATGGGAGCAAGTCTTTTGGGACTCCTGCCCAGTTAGCGTAGACCTGGTCCTATACAAGAGATACACAGACAATATCATAATTATATGGAAAGGTACACTCGAAGATCTCATATACACTATACAAATAATGAATCAAAATGAAGCTAATCTGAAATTCACCTATGAATATAGTCTGAAAGAGATAAACTTCCTTGATTTACAAATAGAAGTAAAGAATGGGCTAGTAGAAACTTCGACATTAAAGAAGTCGATAGTAATAACTATATTCATAAATTAAGCTGTCACCATGAGAAATGGAAATCTAACATACCAAAAGGGCAATTGCTCAGAATTAAGAGGAATTGCTTGAACCCAGATACATGGGAAGAGCAAGCACTTACCTTGAAAAACTGATTCATAGAAAGAGGGTATGACAAAGATGAACTGAATAAGAGAATTAATGAAGTAAGGGATACAGTTAGAAAGGATCTCTAAAGATAAATGAACCAAGGACTAGGAGAAGAGACTATTAACGTCCCAATTATCACTGAATATAGTGAAAACAAGCACATTATAGAGAGAATCTTTAGAAAACACTGGTAACTATTGAAAATGGATGATATAATTGGGGAACATCTGACCAATCAACCAAAGTTTGTATATAGGAAAACAAACAACCTAAAAAATGCTCTAGCTCCTAGCATACTGAAAATTATGAGAAGTAATGAGAGGGACTTTTAGGCAAAAGACTAAAAGGATTCTTTCCCTGCTTGAGCTGTAAAGCATGTAAATGCGGGATAAAAGCTAGTCAGTTTATTTCAACAAACTCAGGAACCAAATATGTAATCAACAATCTGATCGGATGCCAGGACAGAAGGGTTATTTACCTCATACAATGCTCATGTGGGATGCAATACATAGGACAGACATCCAGGCCTCTAAAGTACAGAATCAGAGAACATATTCTCCTAATTGAAAAGAACAATATAGTCTTTTGGGACAATATAGTCTTTTGGGACTCCTGCCCAGTTAGCGCAGACCTGGTCCTATACAAGAGATACACAGACAATATCATAATTATATGGAAAGGTACACTCGAAGATCTCATATACACTATACAAATAATTAATCAAAATGAAGCTAATCTGAAATTCACCTATGAATATAGTCTGAAAGAGATAAACTTCCTTGATTTACAAATAGAAGTAAAGAATGGGCTAGTAGAAACTTCGACATTAAAGAAGTCGATAGTAATAACTATATTCATAAATTAAGCTGTCACCATGAGAAATGGAAATCTAACATACCAAAAGGGCAATTGCTCAGAATTAAGAGGAATTGCTTGAACCCAGATACATGGGAAGAGCAAGCACTTACCTTGAAAAACTGATTCATAGAAAGAGGGTATGACAAAGATGAACTGAATAAGAGAATTAATGAAGTAAGGGATACAGTTAGAAAGGATCTCTAAAGATAAATGAACCAAGGACTAGGAGAAGAGACTATTAACGTCCCAATTATCACTGAATATAGTGAAAACAAGCACATTATAGAGAGAATCTTTAGAAAACACTGGTAACTATTGAAAATGGATGATATAATTGGGGAACATCTGACCAATCAACCAAAGTTTGTATATAGGAAAACAAACAACCTAAAAAATGCTCTAGCTCCTAGCATACTGAAAATTATGAGAAGTAATGAGAGGGACTTTTAGGCAAAAGACTAAAAGGATTATTTCCCTGCTTGAGCTGTAAAGCATGTAAATGCGGGATAAAAGCTAGTCAGTTTATTTCAACAAACTCAGGAACCAAATATGTAATCAACAATCTGATCGGATGCCAGGACAGAAGGGTTATTTACCTCATACAATGCTCATGTGGGATGCAATACATAGGACAGACATCCAGGCCTCTAAAGTACAGAATCAGAGAACATATTCTCCTAATTGAAAAGAACAATATAGTCTTTTGGGACAATATAGTCTTTTGGGACTCCTGCCCAGTTAGCGCAGACCTGGTCCTATACAAGAGATACACAGACAATATCATAATTATATGGAAAGGTACACTCGAAGATCTCATATACACTATACAAATAATGAATCAAAATGAAGCTAATCTGAAATTCACCTATGAATATAGTCTGAAAGAGATAAACTTCCTTGATTTACAAATAGAAGTAAAGAATGGGCTAGTAGAAACTTCGACATTAAAGAAGTCGATAGTAATAACTATATTCATAAATTAAGCTGTCACCATGAGAAATGGAAATCTAACATACCAAAAGGGCAATTGCTCAGAATTAAGAGGAATTGCTTGAACCCAGATACATGGGAAGAGCAAGCACTTACCTTGAAAAACTGATTAATAGAAAGGGGGTATGACAAAGATGAACTGAATAAGAGAATTAATGAAGTAAGGGATACAGTTAGAAAGGATCTCTAAAGATAAAATGAACCAAGGACTAGGAGAAGAGACTATTAACGTCCCAATTATCACTGAATATAGTGAAAACAAGCACATTATAGAGAGAATCTTTAGAAAACACTGGTAACTATTGAAAATGGATGATATAATTGGGGAACATCTGACCAATCAACCAAAGTTTGTATATAGGAAAACAAACAACCTAAAAAATGCTCTAGCTCCTAGCATACCGAAATTTATGAGAAGTAATGAGAGGGATTTTTTAGGCAAAAGACTAAAAGGATTCTTTCCCTGCTTGAGCTATAAAGCATGTAAATGCGGGATAAAAGCTAATCAGTTTATTTCAACAAACTCAGGAACCAAATATGTAATCAACGATCTGATCGGATGCCAGGACAGAAGGGTTTTTTACCTCATACAATGCCCATGTGGGATGCAATACATAGGACAGACATCCAGGCCTCTAAAGTACAGAATCAGAGAACATATTCTCCTAATTGAAAAGAACAATATAGACACACCGCTATACAAACACATTTCACTGAAACACCATGGTAACAAACATCTGAGTTACATGGGAATACAAAAAGTCAGAGAAAACTGGAGAGGTGGAGACTATGAAAAGAAACTCCAGGCTAGAGATCCAAGATGGATATTCAATTTAGATTGTTTATATTCAAAAGGCCTCAATCAAAAAGAAGATCAAGTGCATCTTCTGGAGGACTAAAACATGAGTTGGCCCCAGACTCTACACCACCAAGGGCACTGAGATACACATAGTCACCAACAATTAGATAGAAGTGCAGATTACGATATACATCTATGTCTCCCTCTTGGATCAAAGAAGGTGTGTGGCCCAATTAAGAATATTTAAGAATACTTTTGGATATATTTCCCTTGTAATGGACCACTGCTCTTTTTTGGAATTAAATTAATATATCAAGTAGTCCAATAATGTCTGTATCCTACTAAGACCCCCATCCCTTGAAGGAACAGCTATTTCAGATGGCATCATTTGGACATAGATATATCCACACATTAAGTATCATACAGAAATATAGGACATACAATAAGTATACTATAAAGATATGAGATAGGTTATGTCCCACAAGACATTTAGGAGGCCCTAATCCTATTTGCATCCAATAAAAGAGATGCATAGCCTATGCAGGGAGGCATGGCATCACAAGATTTACACAGATCCATTTTATCTGGTTATTAGGTTTCTCATTTGTCTCTATGGTCTATATTGGGCAGATTCACTACTGTCTCTGGTCAATTGAGGTTAAATCTATGTTTGGATGGAACTATCCAGAGTATCAAATTAGGTAGTATAAGTGCCACTTGCTTTTGCCATTAGATTGGTATGCCTATGGCATTTATCAATTTGGCAGACACAACCTATTCTATATGTGCTTTAATTTAATGAGGTACACAGCCAAGGAATACAACCGATGACACAGAATCAAGCCTAGAGAAATTTCACTATTAATATTTCCATTAATAGCGGGAGTTATATGACCAACAGATATTCTGAGCATATATCACTAGGCTAAAGATGGAATAGAGCAGTGTCATTATCCAATGTAGCCATTATTTGTAAGTGTAATCTTAATTTTCATTCAGGTAGGTTTAGCGAGGATTGTTTTAACACAGAAGTGACGTACATTGGTGACGTCACTTCCGGTTTCTCATCCGATATTCATACGACAAATGAACAATAGGATAAGGAGATACACATTATATATACATTATATATAAATTATATACACATTATATACATTATATATATATATATATATATACATACATACACACACACACATATATGGATTGAAGACTCAACCATATTAAAACACATGTAAACCACATGGCATTGTTATTGTTGATATGAAACCGGAAGATGACGCTATTTCCGGTTACTAAGACAATGATGCTAGCACAGAGAAAGGGGAAGAAAATATAGTGTGACACAGGATATGACATCACAGAATAGGATTTTGGTGCCCAACAATCAGTTAAAACAGAGCCAATTCTGATTCATGTACAATGTATATAAGGACACCAATAATGAACCCATCTAGTCTTGAGAAAGGCCCCATTCAAGGGCCGAAATGCGTTGACATATTGGTAAGCTGAATTTCAATCTTTTATAGTGTTCTCTAGTGGTATTGCACTATTTGTTATGTTTTTACAGATCTCCTGCTGGAACCGATGTATTTTCACTAGAGGATTGTTTATACCCATTTTTGGACACATTTTTCACTATTTTTCTTCATCTGGAGAGTTTTGTTTTTTTTTCACCATTTTACATTTGTTTATTGGCCACTTAATTATTTTTCATTTTAATTTTAATTTTTTCATTATTTTGGATTAATTTTTATTTTTTGCGTTAGATAATTTTTCAACACTACCCATTGGGATCTATTATCTAGAACTGGATTTACTGGATTATCATCTTCACTGCACCATACCAAGTTAAGAGCATCAGAATTGACATCAATTTTATTTATATTTGTTATATTGGAACACACACAAAGACACACATTTGGATTTCCAGCATACAGCCATCTAACTTATCCTAGGTGCACCTAGCGTTTGGCTTTTTTTTTGCCCCATCTGGGCAATTATACATTTGATCTGCCTGGCAGTTTAGAGTAGCCAGAGTTTGATCTTCATTTTGTTTTTATTTTCATTTTTATATTAAGTGTTAGGAATTGATGTTTACTGCCTTTTAATGTATTTTAGTCATCTATGAGCACTAATATATCGAGATCTCTTTTTATTTATGTATTAATTGTTTAATAAATATGGTTTTGTTTTGTACATCCTCTTAGGCGCTTTCATATTCTGTTGGTAAATATTAGTTCATTTTTAGGGTGAGCTAAAACACCCTTATATTAGAGCAACAGAGGCTGTGTTTTTAAGTTCTAAGCGCTTTTAATCTCTCTTAATCTGACTTTTACAATCTTGCACACAGCCAGAAAAACACTAATTCATGTGTGCCATATAGATTACATTATGCTCACTCCCATGCACAACAGCCAGACAGTACTAGTTCATGTGTGACATATAGATAAAATTGTTGGTATTAAAGAATAAACATTTTCAAGTACACTGTCCTTTTGAACTTCATTAGACCCCTTCAAGTCTCCTTATACAAAACCTCCCAATGTCAAATAAACAACTTTATTTTCATTTGACAGCTGAACGATAAACTGAGAGATGTTGACTTTACCACCTTGTCTGGGGATAAGATCTCCTTTACTAATGAAAGGGATGTGCCAGGACTTTATGAGATTATAAACTGGGTTGTGACGTCTGATTTTGACATTTCTGCCAATAAAGTTGGCATATTTAACCCCTCTGCTCCTGCTGGACAACAACTTGCTATCAACAATGAAGATATTCACTGGAACTCTCAAGTGCTTCTGGTATTATTAATTGATTGAATATAATTTCTCTGTGCACCAGATACATATGTTATTAGTTTATATTACAGATACATATGTTATTTGTTTATATTACAGATACATATGTTATTAGTTTATATTACAGATAGATATGTTATTAGTTTATATTACAGATAGATATGTTATTTTTTTATATTACAGATAGATATGTTATTAGTTTATATTACAGATACATATGTTATTAGTTTATATTACAGATACATATGTTATTAGTTTATATTACAGATACATATGTTATTAGTTTATATTACAGATACATATGTTATTAGTTTATATTACAGATAGATACATATGTTATTAGTTTATATTACAGATACATATGTTATTAGTTTATATTACAGATACATATGTTATTAGTTTATATTACAGATACATATGTTATTAGTTTATATTACAGAAGATACATATGTTATTAGTTTATATTACAGATACATATGTTATTAGTTTATATTACAGATACATATGTTATTAATTTATATTACAGATAGATACATATGTTATTAGTTTATATTACAGATAGATATGTTATTAGTTTATATTACAGATACATATGTTATTAGTTTATATTACAGATAGATATGTTATTAGTTTATATTACAGATACATATGTTATTAGGTTATATTACAGACAGATACATATGTTATTAGTTTATATTACAGATAGATATGTTATTAGTTTATATTACACATACATATGTTATTAGTTTATATTACAGATAGATATGTTATTAGTTTATATTACAGATACATATGTTATTAGTTTATATTACAGATAGATATGTTATTAGTTTATATTACAGATAGATACATATGTTATTAGGTTATATTACAGATACATATGTTAGTTTATATTACAGATACATATGTTATTAGTTTATATTACAGATAGATATGTTATTAATTTATATTACAGATACATATGTTATTAGTTTATATTACAGATACATATGTTATTAGTTTATATTACAGATAGATATGTTATTAGTTTATATTACAGATACATATGTTATTAGTTTATATTACAGATAGATATGTTATTAGTTTATATTACAGATACATATGTTATTAGTTTATATTACAGATAGATACATATGTTATTAGTTTATATTACAGATACATATGTTATTAGTTTATATTACAGATAGATATGTTATTAGTTTATATTACAGATACATATGTTATTAGGTTATATTACAGACAGATACATATGTTATTAGTTTATATTACAGATACATATGTTATTAGTTTATATTACAGATAGATACATATGTTATTAGTTTATATTACAGATACATATGTTATTAGTTTATATTACACATACATATGTTATTAGTTTATATTACAGATAGATATGTTATTAGTTTATATTACAGATACATATGTTATTAGTTTATATTACAGATACATATGTTATTAGTTTATATTACAGATAGATATGTTATTAGTTTATATTACAGATAGATACATATGTTATTAGGTTATATTACAGATACATATGTTAGTTTATATTACAGATACATATGTTATTAGTTTATATTACAGATAGATATGTTATTAATTTATATTACAGATACATATGTTATTAGTTTATATTACAGATACATATGTTATTAGTTTATATTACAGATAGATATGTTATTAGTTTATATTACAGATACATATGTTATTAGTTTATATTACAGATAGATATGTTATTAGTTTATATTACAGATACATATGTTATTAGTTTATATTACAGATAGATACATATGTTATTAGTTTATATTACAGATACATATGTTATTAGTTTATATTACAGATAGATACATATGTTATTAGTTTATATTACAGATACATATGTTATTAGTTTATATTACAGATACATATGTTATTAGTTTATATTACAGATAGATACATATGTTATTAGCTTATATTACAGTTAGATACATATGTTATTAGTTTATATTACAGATAGATACATATGTTATTAGTTTATATTACAGATACATATGTTATTAGTTTATATTACAGATACATATGTTATTAGTTTATATTACAGATAGATACATATGTTATTAGTTTATATTACAGATAGATATGTTATTAGTTTATATTACAGATACATATGTTATTAGTTTATATTACAGATAGATACATATGTTATTAGGTTATATTACAGATGCATATGTTATTAGTTTATATTACAGATAGATACATATGTTATTAGTTTATATTACAGATACATATGTTATTAATTTATATTACAGATAGATACATATGTTATTAGTTTATATTACAGATACATATGTTATTAGTTTATATTACAGATACATATGTTATTAGTTTATATTACAGATACATATGTTATTAGTTTATATTGCAGATAGATACATATGTTATTAGTTTATATTACAGATACATATGTTATTAGTTTATATTACAGATACATATGTTATTAGTTTATATTACAGATACATATGTTATTAATTTATATTACAGATAGATACATATGTTATTAGTTTATATTACAGATAGATGTGTTATTAGTTTATATTACAGATACATATGTTATTAGTTTATATTACAGATACATATGTTATTAGTTTATATTACAGATAGATATGTTATTAGTTTATATTACAGATAGATACATATGTTATTAGGTTATATTACAGATACATATGTTATTAGTTTATATTACAGATAGATACATATGTTATTAGTTTATATTACAGATACATATGTTATTAGTTTATATTACAGATAGATACATATGTTATTAGTTTATATTACAGATAGATATGTTATTAGTTTATATTACAGATACATATGTTATTAGTTTATATTACAGATAGATACATATGTTATTAGGTTATATTACAGATACATATGTTATTAGTTTATATTACAGATAGATACATATGTTATTAGTTTATATTACAGATACATATGTTATTAGTTTATATTACAGATAGATACATATGTTAGTAGTTTATATTACAGATAGATATGTTATTAGTTTATATTACAGATACATATGTTATTAGTTTATATTACAGATACATATGTTATTAGGTTATATTACAGATACATATGTTATTAGTTTATATTACAGATAGATACATATGTTATTAGTTTATATTACAGATACATATGTTATTAATTTATATTACAGATAGATACATATGTTATTAGTTTATATTACAGATACATATGTTATTAGTTTATATTACAGATACATATGTTATTAGTTTATATTACAGATAGATACATATGTTATTAGTTTATATTACAGATACATATGTTATTAGTTTATATTACAGATACATATGTTATTAGTTTATATTACAGATACATATGTTATTAGTTTATATTACAGATAGATATGTTATTAGTTTATATTACAGATACATATGTTATTAGTTTATATTACAGATAGATACATATGTTATTAGGTTATATTACAGATACATATGTTATTAGTTTATATTACAGATAGATACATATGTTATTAGTTTATATTACAGATATATATGTTATTAGTTTATATTACAGATACATATGTTATTAGTTTATATTACAGATAGATACATATGTTATTAGTTTATATTACAGATACATATGTTATTAGTTTATATTACAGATAGATACATATGTTATTAGTTTATATTACAGATAGATACATATGTTATTAGTTTATATTACAGATACATATGTTATTAGTTTATATTACAGATAGATATGTTATTAGTTTATATTACAGATACATATGTTATTAGTTTATATTACAGATAGATACATATGTTATTAGGTTATATTACAGATACATATGTTATTAGTTTATATTACAGATAGATACATATGTTATTAGTTTATATTACAGATACATATGTTATTAATTTATATTACAGATAGATACATATGTTATTAGTTTATATTACAGATACATATGTTATTAGTTTATATTACAGATACATATGTTATTAGTTTATATTACAGATAGATACATATGTTATTAGTTTATATTACAGATACATATGTTATTAGTTTATATTACAGATACATATGTTATTAGTTTATATTACAGATAGATACATATGTTATTAGTTTATATTACAGATAGATACATATGTTATTAGTTTATATTACAGATACATATGTTATTAGTTTATATTACAGATAGATACATATGTTATTAGTTTATATTACAGATACATATGTTATTAGTTTATAGTACAGATACATATGTTATTAGTTTGTATTACAGATACATATGTTATTAGTTTATATTACAGATAGATACATATGTTATTAGGTTATATTACAGATAGATACATATGTTATTAATTTATATTACAGATAGATACATATGTTATTAGTTTATATTACAGATACATATGTTATTAGTTTATATTACAGATAGATACATATGTTATTAGTTCATATTACAGATAGATACATATGTTATTAGTTTATATTACAGATACATATGTTATTAGTTTATATTACAGATAGATACATATGTTATTAGTTTATATTACAACTTGCTATCAACAATGAAGTTATTCACTTTAACTCTCAAGTGCTTCTGGTATTTTTAATTGATTGAATATAATTTCTTTGTGCACTAGATACATATGTTATTAGTTTATATTACAGATACATATGTTATTAGTTTATATTACAGATACATATGTTATTAGTTTATATTACAGATAGATATGTTATTAGTTTATATTACAGATACATATGTTATTAGTTTATATTACAGATAGATATGTTATTAGTTTATATTACAGATACATATGTTATTAGTTTATATTACAGATAGATATGTTATTAGTTTATATTACAGATAGATATGTTATTTTTTTATATTACAGATACATAAGTTATTAGTTTATATTACAGATAGATACATATGTTATTAGTTTATATTACAGATAGATACATATGTTATTAGTTTATTTTACAGATAGATATGTTATTAGTTTATATTACAGATACATATGTTATTAGTTTATATTAAAGATATATACATATGTTATTAGTTTATATTACAGATACATAAGTTATTAGTTTATACTACAGATACATATGTTATTAGTTTATATTACCGATAGATACATACGTTATTAGTTTATATTACAGATAGATACATATGTTATTAGTTTATATTACAGATAGATACATAGGTTATTAGTTTATATTACAGATAGATACATATGTTATTAGGTTATATTACAGATAGATACATATGTTATTAGGTTATATTACAGATAGATACATATGTTATTAGTTTATATTACAGATAGATACATATGTTATTAGTTTATATTACAGATAGATACATATGTTATTAGTTTATATTACAGAAAAACATATTTTTATTAGGGAATTACAGATAGATACATATGTATTAGGTATATTACAGATAGATACATAGTATTAGTTTAATTACAGATACATACATATGTTATTAGGTTATATTACAGATAGATACATATGTTATTAGTTTATATTACAGATAGATACTATGTTATTAGGTTATATTACAGATAGATACATATGTTATTAGTTTATATTAACAGATAGATACATATGTTATTAGGTTATATTACAGATAGATACATATGTTATTAGTTTATATTACAGATACATATGTTATTAGTTTATATTACAGATAGATACATATGTTATTAGGTTATATTACAGATAGATTCATATGTTATTAGTTTATATTACAGATAGATACATATATTATTAGTTTATATTACAGATACATATGTTATTAGTTTATATTACAGATAGATACATATGTTATTAGTTTAATATTACAGATAGATACATAATTTTTAATTAGTTTATATTACAGATAGATACATATGTAGTAGGTTTATATTAACAGATAGATACTGTTATTAGGGTTATATTACAGAAGATACATAATGTTATTAGTCTATATTAACAGATATATACATATGTATTAGTTATATTACAGAAGGTACATATTTTATTAGTTTAATATTACAGATACACTAAATGTTATTAGTTTATAGTACAGATAGAAACATATGTTATTAGTTATATAATACAGATACATATGTTATTAGTTTATATTACAGATAGAATACATATGTTATTAGTTAATATTACGATACATATGTTATTAGGTTTATATTACAGATAGATACATATGTTATACGTTTATATTACAGATACATATGTTATTAGTTTATATTACAGATAGAACATATGTTATTAGGTTATATTACAAAGTACATATGTTATTAGTTTATTAATACGAATGATACATATGTTATTAGGTTATATTACAGATAGATACATATGTTATTAGGTTATATTACAGATACATATGTTATTAGTTTATATTACAGATACATATGTTATTAGTTTATATTACAGATAGATACATATGTTATTAGTTTATATTACAGATACATATGTTATTAGTTTATATTACAGATAAATACATATGTTATTAGTTTATATTACAGATACATATATTATTAGTTTATATTACAGATACATATGTTATTAGGTTATATTACAGACAGATACATATGTTATTAGTTTATATTGCAGATACATATGTTATTAGTTTATATTACAGATAGATACATATGTTATTAGTTTATATTACAGATACATACATATGTTATTAGTTTATATTACAGATAGATACATATGTTATTAGTTCATATTACAGATAGATACATATGTTATTAGGTTATATTACAGATAGATACATATGTTATTAGTTTATATTACAGATAGATACATATGTTATTAGGTTATATTACAGATAGATACATATATTATTAGGTTATATTACAGATAGATACATATGTTATTAGTTTATATTACAGATAGATACATATATTTTTAGGTTATATTACAGATAGATACATATGTTATTAGGTATATTACAGATAGATACATATATTATTAGTTTATATTACAGATAGATACATATGTTATTAGGTATATTATATATAGATACATATGTTATTAGTTTATATTACAGATAGATACATATGTTATTAGTTTATATTACAGATAGATACATACATTATTAGGTTATATTACAGATAGATACATATGTTATTAGGTTATATTACAGATAGATACATATGTTATTAGGTTATATTACAGATAGATACATATGTTATTAGGTTATATTACAGATAGATACATATGTTATTAGTTTATATTACAGATATATACATGTTATTAGGTTATATTACAGATAGATACATGTTATTAGGTTATATTACAGATAGATACATATGTTATTAGTTTATATTACAGATAGATACATGTAATTAGGTATATTACAGATAGATACATGTTATTAGGTTATATTACAGATAGATACATATGTTATTAGGTTATATTACAGATATATACATATGTTATTAGGTATATTACAGATAGATACATAGTATTAGGTTATATTACAGATAGATACATATGTTATTAGGTTATATTACAGATAGATACATATGTTATTAGTTTATATTACAGATAGATACATGTTATTTGGTTATATTACAGATAGATACATATGTTATTAGGTTATATTACAGATAGATACATATGTTATTAGGTTATATTACAGATAGATACATATGTTATTAGGTATATTACAGATAGATACATAGTATTAGGTTATATTACAGATAAATACATATGTTATTGGGTTATATTACAGATAGATACATGTTATTAGGTTATATTACAGATAGATACATATGTTATTAGTTTATATTACAGATAGATACATGTTATTAGGTATATTATAGATAGATACATGGTATTAGGTTATATTACAGATAGATACATATGTTATTAGGTTATATTACAGATAGATACATATGTTATTAGTTTATATTACAGATAGATACATACATTATTAGGTTATATTACAGATAGATACATATGTTATTAGGTTATATTACAGATAGATACATACATTATTAAGTTATATTACAGATAGATACATATGTTATTAGGTTATATTACAGATAAATACATGTTATTAGCTTATATTACAGAAAGATACATATGTTATTAGGTTATATTACAGATAGATACATATGTTATTAGTTTATATTACAGATAGATACATACATTATTAGGTTATATTACAGATAGATACATGTGTTATTAGGTTATATTACAGATAGATACATATGTTATTAGTTTATATTACAGATAGATACATGTTATTAGGTTATATTACAGATAAATACATATGTTATTAGTTTATATTACAGATAGATACATGTTATTAGGTTATATTACAGATAGATACATATGTTATTAGGTTATATTACAGATAGATACATATGGTATTAGTTTATATTACAGATAGATACATATGTTATTAGGTATATTAAGATAGATACATAGTATTAGGTTATATTACAGAGAGATACATATGTTATTAGGTTATATTACAGATAGATACATATGTTATTAGTTTATATTACAGATAGATACATGTTATTAGGTATATTATAGATAGATATATGTTATTAGGTTATATTACAGATAGATACATATGTTATTAGATTATATTACAGATAGATACATAAGTTATTAGTTTATATTACAGATAGATACATATGTTATTAGTTTATATTACAGATAGATACATATGTTATTAGTTTATTTTACAGATAGATATGTTATTAGTTTATATTACAGATACATATGTTATTAGTTTATATTACAGATATATACATATGTTATTAGTTTATATTACAGATATATACATATGTTATTAGTTTATACTACAGATACATATGTTATTAGTTTATATTACAGATAGATACATATGTTATTAGTTTATATTACAGATAGATACATATGTTATTAGTTTATATTACAGATAGATACATAGGTTATTAGTTTATATTACAGATAGATACATATGTTATTAGGTTATATTACAGATAGATACATATGTTATTAGTTTATATTACAGATAGATACATATGTTATTAGGTATATTACAGATAGATACATAGTATTAGGTTATATTACAGATACATACATATGTTATTAGGTTATATTACAGATAGATACATATGTTATTAGTTTATATTACAGATACATATGTTATTAGGTTATATTACAGATAGATACATATGTTATTAGTTTATATTACAGATAGATACATATGTTATTAGGTTATATTACAGATAGATACATATGTTATTAGTTTATATTACAGATACATATGTTATTAGTTTATATTACAGATAGATACATATGTTATTAGGTTATATTACAGATAGATACATATGTTATTAGTTTATATTACAGATAGATACATATGTTATTAGTTTATATTACAGATACATATGTTATTAGTTTATATTACAGATACATATGTTATTAGTTTATATTACAGATACATATGTTATTAGTTTATATTACAGATAGATACATATGTTATTAGTTTATATTACAGATACATATGTTATTAGTTTATATTACAGATAGATACATATGTTATTAGTTTATATTACAGATACATATGTTATTAGTTTATATTACAGATAGATACATATGTTATTAGGTTATATTACAGATAGATACATATGTTATTAGTTTATATTACAGATACATATGTTATTAGTTTATATTACAGATAAATACATATGTTATTAGTTTATATTACAGATACATATATTATTAGTTTATATTACAGATACATATATTATTAGTTTATATTACAGATACATATGTTATTAGGTTATATTACAGATAGATACATGTTATTAGGTATATTATAGATAGATATATGTTATTAGGTTATATTACAGATAGATACATATGTTATTAGGTTATATTACAGATAGATACATAAGTTATTAGTTTATATTACAGATAGATACATATGTTATTAGTTTATATTACAGATAGATACATATGTTATTAGTTTATTTTACAGATAGATATGTTATTAGTTTATATTACAGATACATATGTTATTAGTTTATATTACAGATATATACATATGTTATTAGTTTATATTACAGATACATATGTTATTAGTTTATACTACAGATACATATGTTATTAGTTTATATTACAGATAGATACATATGTTATTAGTTTATATTACAGATAGATACATATGTTATTAGTTTATATTACAGATAGATACATAGGTTATTAGTTTATATTACAGATAGATACATATGTTATTAGGTTATATTACAGATAGATACATATGTTATTAGGTTATATTACAGATAGATACATATGTTATTAGTTTATATTACAGATAGATACATATGTTATTAGTTTATATTACAGATAGATACATATGTTATTAGTTTATATTACAGATAGATACATATGTTATTAGGTATATTACAGATAGATACATAGTATTAGGTTATATTACAGATACATACATATGTTATTAGTTTATATTACAGATAGATACATATGTTATTAGGTTATATTACAGATAGATACATATGTTATTAGTTTATATTACAGATAGATACATATGTTATTAGGTTATATTACAGATAGATACATATGTTATTAGTTTATATTACAGATACATATGTTATTAGTTTATATTACAGATAGATACATATGTTATTAGTTTATATTACAGATACATATGTTATTAGTTTATATTACAGATACATATGTTATTAGTTTATATTACAGATACATATGTTATTAGTTTATATTACAGATAGATACATATGTTATTAGTTTATATTACAGATACATATGTTATTAGTTTATATTACAGATACATATGTTATTAGTTTATATTACAGATAGATACATATGGTATTAGTTTATATTACAGATACATATGTTATTAGTTTATATTACAGATAGATACATATGTTATTAGTTTATATTACAGATACATATGTTATTAGTTTATATTACAGATACATATGTTATTAGGTTATATTACAGATAGATACATATGTTATTAGTTTATATTACAGATACATATGTTATTAGTTTATATTACAGATACATATATTATTAGTTTATATTACAGATACATATGTTATTAGGTTATATTACAGACAGATACATATGTTATTAGTTTATATTGCAGATACATATGTTATTAGTTTATATTACAGATAGATACATATGTTATTAGTTTATATTACAGATACATATGTTATTAGTTTATATTACAGATAGATATGTTATTAGTTCATATTACAGATAGATACATATGTTATTAGGTTATATTACAGATAGATACATATGTTATTAGTTTATATTACAGATAGATACATATGTTATTAGGTTATGTTACAGATAGATACATATATTATTAGGTTATATTACAGATAGATACATATGTTATTAGTTTATATTACAGAGAGATACATATATTTTTAGGTTATATTACAGATAGATACATATGTTATTAGGTATATTACAGATAGATACATATGTTATTAGTTTATATTACAGATAGATACATATGTTATTAGTTTATATTACAGATAGATACATACATTATTAGGTTATATTACAGATAGATACATGTTATTAGGTTATATTACAGATAGATACATATGTTATTAGTTTATATTACAGATAGATACATGTAATTAGGTTATATTACAGATAGATACATATGTTATTAGTTTATATTACAGATAGATACATGTTATTAGGTTATATTACAGATAGATACATATGTTATTAGGTTATATTACAGATATATACATATGTTATTAGGTATATTACAGATAGATACATAGTATTAGGTTATATTACAGATAAATACATATGTTATTAGGTTATATTACAGATAGATACATATGTTATTAGTTTATATTACAGATAGATACATATGTTATTAGGTTATATTACAGATAGATACATATGTTATTAGGTTATATTACAGATAGATACATATGTTATTAGGTTATATTACAGATAGATACATATGTTATTAGTTATATTACAGATAGATACATATGTTATTAGTTATATTACAGATAGATACATATGTTATTAGGTTATATTACAGATAGATACATATGTTATTAGGTTATATTACAGATAGATACATATGTTATTAGTTATATTACAGATAGATACATATGTTATTAGGTTATATTACAGATAGATACATATGTTATTTGGTTATATTACAGATAGATACATATGTTATTAGGTTATATTGCAGATAGATACATATGTTATTAGGTATATTACAGATAGATACATAGTATTAGGTTATATTACAGATAAATACATATGTTATTAGGTTATATTACAGATAGATACATATGTTATTAGTTTATATTACAGATAGATACATGTTATTAGGTATATTATAGATAGATACATGGTATTAGGTTATATTACAGATAGATACATATGTTATTAGGTTATATTACAGATAGATACATATGTTATTAGTTTATATTACAGATAGATACATATGTTATTAGTTTATATTACAGATAGATACATACATTATTAGGTTATATTACAGATAGATACATATGTTTTTAGGTTATATTACAGATAGATACATACATTATTAAGTTATATTACAGATAGATACATATGTTATTAGTTTATATTACAGATAGATACATACATTATTAGGTTATATTACAGATAGATACATATGTTATTAGGTTATATTACAGATAGATACATGTTATTAGGTTATATTACAGATAGATACATATGCTATTAGTTTATATTACAGATAGATACATGTTATTAGGTTATATTACAGATAAATACATATGTTATTAGTTTATATTACAGATAGATACATGTTATTAGGTTATATTACAGATAGATACATATGTTATTAGGTTATATTACAGATAGATACATATGGTATTAGGTTATATTACAGATAGATACATATGTTATTAGGTATATTACAGATAGATACATAGTATTAGGTTATATTACAGAGAGATACATATGTTATTAGGTTATATTACAGATAGATACATATGTTATTAGTTTATATTACAGATAGATACATGTTATTAGGTATATTATAGATAGATATATGTTATTAGGTTATATTACAGATAGATACATATGTTATTAGGTTATATTACAGATAAATACATATGTTATTAGGTTATATTACAGATAGATACATATGTTATTAGGTTATATTACAGATAGATACATATGTTATTAGGTTATATTACAGATATATACATATGTTATTAGGTTATATTACAGATAGATACATATGTTATTAGTTTATATTACAGATAGATACATATGTTATTAGTTTATTTTACAGATAGATACATGTTATTAGGTTATATTACAGATAGATACATGTTATTAGGTTATATTACAGATAGATACATATGTTATTAGTTTATATTACAGATAGATACATATGTTATTAGGTATATTACAGTAAGATACATAGTATTAGGTTATATTACAGATAGATACATATGTTATTAGGTATATTACAGTAAGATACATAGTATTAGGTTATATTACAGATAGATACATATGTTATTAGGTATATTACAGTAAGATACATAGTATTAGGTTATATTACAGATAGATACATATGTTATTAGTTTATATTACAGTTAGATACATATATTATTAGGTTATATTACAGATAGATACATATGTTATTAGGTTATATTACAGATAGATACATATGTTATTAGGTTATATTACAGATAGATACATATGTTATTAGTTATATTACAGATAGATACATATGTTATTAGTTTATATTACAGATACATATGTTATTAGTTTATATTACAGATAGATACATATATTATTAGGTTATATTACAGATAGATACATATGTTATTAGTTTATATTACAGTTAGATACATATATTATTAGGTTATATTACAGATAGATACATATGTTATTAGTTTATATTACAGTTAGATACATATATTATTAGGTTATATTACAGATAGATAACTACGTTATTAGTTTATATTACAGTTAGATACATATATTATTAGGTTATATTACAGATAGATACATATGTTATTAGGTTATATTACAGATAGATACATATGTTATTAGTTTATATTACAGATAGATACATATGTTATTAGTTTATATTACAGATAGATACATATGTTATTAGTTTATATTACAGATAGATACATATGTTATTAGTTTATATTACAGATATATATGTTATTAGTTTATATTACAGATACATATGTTATTAGGTTATATTACAGATAGATACATATGTTATTAGTTTATATTACAGATAGATACATATGTTATTAGGTTATATTACAGATATATACATGTTATTAGTTTATATTACAGATAGATACATATGTTATTAGGTATATTACAGATAGATACATGTTATTAGTTTATATTACAGATAGATACATATGTTATTAGGTTATATTACAGATACATACATATGTTATTAGGTTATATTACAGATAGATACATGTTATTAGGTTATATTGCAGATAGATACATATATTATTAGGTTATATTACAGATAGATACATATGTTATTAGTTTATATTACAGATAGATACATATGTTATTAGGTTATATTACAGATAGATACATATGTTATTAGGTATATTACAGATATATACATGTTATTAGTTTATATTACAGATAGATACATATGTTATTAGGTTATATTACAGATACATACATATGTTATTAGGTTATATTACAGATAGATACATGTTATTAGGTTATATTGCAGATAGATACATATATTATTAGGTTATATTACAGATAGATACATATGTTATTAGTTTATATTACAGATAGATACATATGTTATTAGTTTATATTACAGATAGATACATATGTTATTAGGTTATATTACAGATAGATACATATGTTATTAGTTTATATTACAGATAGATACATATGTTATTAGTTTATATTACAGATAGATACATATGTTATTAGTTTATATTACAGATAGATACATATGTTATTAGGTTATATTACAGATAGATACATATGTTATTAGTTTATATTACAGATAGATACATATGTTATTAGGTATATTATAGATAGATATATGTTATTAGGTTATATTACAGATAGATACATATGTTATTAGGTTATATTACAGATAGATACATATGTTATTAGGTTATATTACAGATAGATACATATGTTATTAGGTTATATTACAGATAGATACATATGTTATTAGTTTATATTACAGATAGATACATATGTTATTAGGTTATATTACAGATAGATACATATGTTATTAGGTTATATTACAGATAGATACATATGTTATTAGGTATATTACAGATAGATACATATGTTATTAGGTTATATTACAGATACATATGTTATTAGTTTATATTACAGATAGATACATATGTTATTAGTTTATATTACAGATACATATGTTATTAGTTTATATTACAGATAGATACATATGTTATTAGGTTATATTACAGATAGATACATATGTTATTAGTTTATATTACAGATAGATACATATGTTATTAGGTTATATTACAGATAGATACATATGTTATTAGGTTATATTACATATAGATACATATATGCTATTTGTAGTGTCCCATGGGGTAATTGTGTGTGTGCTGACTAAGTGTCACCCTGAGATACTGGGTGGGTTGCTGTAAATGTCCCCTCAGTATATGACACACAGACAGGATGTTATGGTGAACAAGGTAGAGTTTTTTACTCACTCAGTACAGACAGATTTAATGACACAGGATATACATGTAGTCCCTTAGGTAGACTTCTCTATTAGACCTCTGAAGTAATAGGCTCCTGTCCATGTTTCCAGGAGCAGTATCATGGCAAACAGTTTGATTGCTCTAAGCTTATCACAGTTCCTCTTAGGCTGGCTGCATGGTTAGCAATCTGCACTCTACTAACTTAGGCCTAGATTTGGAGTTTTGCGGTAGAAGGGCTGTTAACGCTCCGCAGGCTTTTTTCTGGCCGCACCATAAATTTAACTCTGGTATCGAGAGTTCAAACAAATGCTGCGTTAGGCTCCAAAAAAGGAGCGTAGAGCATTTTTACCGCAAATGCAACTCTCCATACCACAGTTGCTTACGGACGCGGCCAGCCTCAAAAACGTGCTTGTGCACGATTCTCCCATAGAAAACAATGGGGCTGTTTGAGCTGAAAAAAAACCTAACACCTGCAAAAAAGCAGCGTTCAGCTCCTAACGCAGCCCCATAGTTTCCTATGGGGAAACACTTCCTACGTCTGCACCTAACACTCTAACATGTACCCCGAGTCTAAACACCCCTAACCTTACACTTATTAACCCCTAATCTGCCGCTCCCGCTATCGCTGACCCCTGCATATTTTTTTAACCCCTAATCTGCCGCCCTCAGTAAAACCGCCGCAACCTACGTTATCCCTATGTACCCCCTAATCTGCTGCCCCTAACACCGCCGACCCCTATATTATATTTTATTAACCCTAATCTGCCCTCCACAAACGTCGCCGACACCTGCCTACACTTATTAACCCCTAATCTGCCGAGCGGACCTGAGCGCTACTATAATAAAGTTATTAACCCCTAATCTGCCTCACTAACCCTATAATAAATAGTATTAACCCTAATCTGGCCTCCCTAACATCGCCGACACCTAACTTCAATTATTAAACCCTAATCTGCCGACGGAGCTCACCGCTATTCTAATAAATGTATTAACCCTAAAGCTAAGTCTATTTTTACAGGCAACTTGGTAATTATTTTTAACCAGGTATAATAGCTATTTAATAGTTACCTAGTTAAATAATAGCAAATTTACCTGTAAAATAAATCCTAACCTAAGATATAATTAAACCTAACACTACCCTATCAATAAATTAATTAAATAAACTACCTACAATTACTACAAATAACCTAACACTACACTATCAATAAATTAATTAAACACAATTCCTACAAATAAATACAATTAAATAAACTAGCTAAAGTACAAAAATAAAAAAGAACTAAGTTACAAAAAATAAAAAATTATTTACAAACATAAGAAAAAATATTACAACAATTTTAAACTAATTACACCTACTCTAAGCCCCTAATAAAATAACAAAGCCCCCCAAAATAAAAAATTCCCTACCCTATTCTAAATTAAAAAAGGTAAAAGCTCTTTTACCTTACCAGCCCTGAACAGGGCCCTTTGGGGGGCATGCCCCAAGAATTTCAGCTCTTTTGCCTGTAAAAAAAACATACAATACCCCCCCCCCCCAACATTACAACCCACCACCCACATACCCCTAATCTAACCCAAACCCCCCTTAAATAAACCTAACACTAAGCCCCTGAAGATCTTCCTACCTTGTCTTCACCATCCAGGTTCACCGATCCGTCCTGAAGAGCTCCTCCGATGTCCTGATCCGAGCCCAAGCGGGGGGCTGAAGAGGTCACTGATCCGGTCAAAGTCTTCATCCAAGCGGGGCAGAAGAGGATCTTCCATCCGATTGAAGTCTTCATCCAAGCAGCATCCATCCGGAGCGAAGCGGCAGGATCCTGAAGACCTCCAGCGCGGAACATCCATCCGGCCCGACGACTGAACGACGAATGACTGTTCCTTTAAGGGACGTCATCCAAGATGGCGTCCCTCGAATTCCGATTGGCTGATAGGATTCTATCAGCCAATCGGAATTAGGTAGGAATTTTCTGATTGGCTGATGGAATCAGCCAATCAGAATCAAGTTCAATCCGATTGGTGATCCAATCAGCAATCAGATTGAGCTCGCATTCTATTGGCTGTTCCGATCAGCCAATAGAATGCGAGCTCAATCTGATAGGCTGATTGGATCAGCCAATCGGATTGAAATTGATTCTGATTGGCTGATTCCATCAGCCAATCAGAAAATTCCTACCTTAATTCCGATTGGCTGATAGAATCCTATCAGCCAATCGGAATTCGAGGGACGCCATCTTGGATGACGTCCCTTAAAGGAACAGTCATTCGTCGTTCAGTCGTCGGGCCGGATGGATGTTCCGCGCTGGAGGTCTTCAGGATCCTGCCGCTTCGCTCCGGATGGATGCTGCTTGGATGAAGACTTCAATCGGATGGAAGATCCTCTTCTGCCCCCGCTTGGATGAAGACTTTGACCGGATCATGGACCTCTTCAGCCCCCCCGCTTGGGCTTTGGATCAGGACATCGGAGGAGCTCTTCAGGACGGATTGGTGAACCTGGATGGTGAAGACAAGGTAGGAAGATCTTCAGGGGCTTAGTGTTAGGTTTATTTAAGGGGGGTTTGGGTTAGATTAGGGGTATGCGGGTCGTGGGTTGTAATGTTGGGGGGGCTTGGGTATTGTATGTTTTTTTTTACAGGCAAAAGAGCTGAATTCTTGGGGCATGCCCCGCAAAGGGCCCTGTTCAGGGCTGGTAAGGTAAAAGAGCTTTTACCTTTTTTTAATTTAGAATTAGGGTAGGGAATTTTTTATTTGGGGGGCTTTGTTATTTTATTAGGGGGCTTAGAGTAGGTGTAATTAGTTTAAAATTGTTGTAATATTTTTCTTATGTTTGTAAATATTTTTTATTTTTTGTAACTTAGTTCTTTTTTATTTTTTGTACTTTAGCTAGTTTATGTAATTGTATTTATTTGTAGATATTGTATTTAATTAATTTATTGATAGTGTAGTGTTAGGTTAATTGTAGGTAATTGTAGGTAGTTTATTTAATTAATTTATTGATAGGGTTGTGTTAGGTTTAATTATATCTTAGGTTAGGATTTATTTTACAGGTAAATTTTTTATTATTTTAACTAGGTAACTATTAAATAGCTATTGTACCTGGTTAAAATAATTACCAAGTTGCCTGTAAAATAAATATAAATCCTAAAATAGCTATAATATAATTATAATTTATATTGTAGCTATATTAGGATGTATTTTACAGGTAAGTATTTAGCTTTAAATAGGAATAATTTATTTAATAAGAGTTAATTTATTTCGTTAGATTTAAATTATATTTAACTTAGGGGGGTGTTAGAGTTAGGGTTAGACTTAGCTTTAGGGGTTAATCCATTTATTATAGTAGCGGTGAGCTCCGGTCGTCAGATTAGGGGTTAATAATTGAAGTTAGGTGTCGACGATGTTAGGGAGGGCAGATTAGGGGTTAATACTATTTATTATAGGGTTAGTGAGGCGGATTAGGGGTTAATACATTTATTATAGTACCGCTCAGGTCCGCTCGGCAGATTAGGGGTTAATAAGTGTAGGCAGGTGTCGGCGACGTTAAGGGGGGCAGATTAGGGGTTAATAAATATAATATAGGGGTCGGCGGTGTTAGGGGCAGCAGATTAGGGGTACATAAGTATAACGTAGGTGGCGGCGCTTTGCGGTCGGCAGATTAGGGGTTAATTATTGTAAGTAGCTGGCGGCGACGTTGTGGGGGGCAGGTTAGGGGTTAATAAATGTAATACAGGGCTCGGTGGGGTTAGGGGCAGCAGATTAGGGGTACATAAGTATAACGTAGGTGGCGGTCGGCAGATTAGGGGTTAAAATTTTTTAATCGAGTGGCGGCGATGTGGGGGGAGCTCGGTTTAGGGGTACATAGGTAGTTTATGGGTGTTAGTGTACTTTAGGGTACAGTAGTTAAGAGCTTTATGAACCGGCGTTAGCCCAGAAAGCTCTTAACTACTGCTATTTTCCTGCGGCTGGAGTTTTGTCGTTAGAGCTCTAACGCTCACTTCAGAAACGACTCTAAATACCGGCGTTAGGAAGATCCCATTGAAAAGATAGGATACGCAATTGACGTAAGGGGATCTGCGGTATGGAAAAGTTGCGGCTGAAAAGTGAGCGTTAGACCCTTTAATCACTGACTCCAAATACCAGCGGGCGGCCAAAACCAGCGTTAGGAGCCTCTAACGCTGGTTTTCACGGCTAACGCCAAACTCCAAATCTAGGCCTTAGTCTGCTTGCCAGGCTAGACTGTTGCAGGCAGATTGTTTCCTAGATTGGGGTGGAACCTAAGAAAGACTTTGTCTGAACATCACTCCTCCTCTCCTTCCCCTAAATAAAAAAAAAATGTAAACAGCAAAAAGAGAAAAACAAAACAACAAAACAAGCAAATAAAAACAAAATATATCAACAACAGTCAAACAATGCAGGGTTTTTGGCTTTGTCTAGGTCTTCTCTGTGTGGGTTGAAGACTTTTTGTTTAGTGTTTTAAGAAACTCAGCAGTATCTCTCAATGTCTCAGAGATTTTCCAGCAATCAGTCTGGTGTCTTTGACAAGTAGACTTGCAAAGTTCCACAGCACAAGGAGGGGTAACAACAGACGTGTCTGGAGCTGTAAGGGGCTCCCTATTAGACAGATCAGTTTCCTCACCTGCAGTGATGATCTCTGGATCTTCAGGACAGTTGCTGCCACTAACTTCAGGTTCTGAATGAACAGATGTAGAATCATACCACACACCATGCCATATGTCTTTGGTATGTTCTGGAGCAAAATTTGTGATTGATTGATCAGAGATTTTGAACCTAGGCCCGCTATCAGAAGTTTGCATTTTTTCAACTGTTAAACATACATCTTTGTTCCAATGGTTTTATCAATGCGATCAGGTAGCCAATGAGGTAGAGCTCAATAATTATGTAACCACACAGAATCACCAGTTTTATAACTAGGGAAGTGTTGCGTGTGATTGGTCACTTGTCATCTGGAAGGATGAGATTCAGTTTGGTACAGTAGTGCTGTCCAAACATGAGAAAAGCTGGTGCAAGGACAGTAGTGGAGTGTGGCGTGTTTAAATATGTGGCCAAAAACTCTAACAAGGCAGCAGTGACAGAGCAGGGCAGCCGGAGCAACGAGTGACAGAGGAAGGCAGTTGCCAGCGGGTACAGGGCAGACCCGGGGTAGCAGCAGCGGGCATAGCTCGCCTACAAACACACGGAGGTGACCCGAGTCCGGCCGCGGTGGGAGCGGGAGGGAGGGGACCCGGGAGAACAGCAGAGGAAGAAGCCAAGAAGATCGCAGCCCGTAGCCGCCCGATGTGAGAGCCGCTCCCCAGACACTAGCAGCCTCAGCATGGCCACCACCGCCACTTGCACCCGCTTCACGGACGAGTACCAGTTGTACGAGGAGCTGGGCAAGGGAGCCTTTTCTGTAGTACGAAGATGTGTTAAGAAATCATCTAACCAAGAATATGCTGCGAAGATTATCAACACAAAAAAGCTGTCTGCAAGAGACCACCAGAAGTTGGAGCGTGAAGCTCGGATTTGTCGTCTTCTAAAACATCCCAATATTGTTCGTCTCCATGAAAGTATTTCAGAGGAAGGTTTCCATTACCTCGTTTTTGACCTGGTCACTGGTGGGGAGTTGTTTGAAGACATCGTGGCAAGAGAATATTACAGTGAAGCAGATGCCAGCCACTGTATCCACCAGATCCTCGAGAGCGTTAACCACATTCATCAGCACGATATTGTTCACCGGGACCTGAAGCCTGAGAACTTATTATTGGCCAGTAAAAGCAAGGGGGCTGCAGTGAAATTGGCAGACTTTGGCCTGGCCATAGAAGTCCAGGGTGACCAACAGGCTTGGTTTGGGTTTGCAGGTACACCTGGGTACCTCTCTCCAGAGGTGTTAAGAAAAGATCCTTATGGGAAACCAGTAGATATATGGGCATGTGGTGTGATTCTGTATATATTACTAGTGGGATATCCTCCTTTCTGGGATGAAGATCAGCATAAACTCTATCAACAGATCAAAGCTGGAGCATATGATTTTCCATCACCTGAGTGGGACACGGTTACTCCTGAAGCAAAGAATTTGATCAATCAAATGCTGACCATAAACCCAGCAAGGCGCATCACCGCAGACCAGGCTTTGAAGCACCCATGGGTCTGTCAACGATCTACAGTTGCCTCCATGATGCACAGGCAAGAGACTGTGGAATGTCTTCGAAAGTTCAACGCACGAAGAAAACTTAAAGGTGCGATCCTCACAACAATGTTGGTTTCTCGGAATTTTTCAGCTGCCAAAAGTCTGTTGAACAAGAAGACTGATGGCGTCAAGCCACAGACAAACAACAAAACCAGCATAGTAAGCCCAGCTAAAGAAAGTCCCCAATTGCAGACAACAATGGAACCTCAAACAACTGTTGTCCACAATGCAACAGATGGCATAAAAGGATCAACTGAGAGCTGTAACACCACAACTGAAGATGAGGATCTAAAAGTGCGCAAACAGGAGATCATTAAGATAACAGAGCAACTAATTGAAGCTATCAATAATGGGGATTTTGAAGCCTACACGAAGATCTGTGATCCTGGGCTGACCTCGTTTGAACCAGAGGCACTTGGTAATCTGGTTGAAGGAATAGATTTTCATAAGTTTTATTTCGACAACTTGTTGTCCAAAAACAGCAAGCCAATTCACACCACCATCCTGAATCCGCACGTGCATGTCATTGGCGAGGACGCGGCATGCATTGCCTATATCCGCCTCACGCAGTACATTGATGCCCAGGGCCGACCACGCACAACACAGTCTGAAGAGACTCGAGTCTGGTACCGCCGAGATGGCAAATGGCTGAATGTCCACTACCACTGCTCTGGGGCTCCTGCTGCCCCACTCCAGTGAGGAACCAAACACAGAGCCTCAAGTGGAAGAATCCCTTCTTAGCGAGCGAGTCTGGATCGCCTGAACGACAGCTACAGTCATGTTCGTTCTGAAGTTTTAAAAAAGAAAAATGTTAAAAATTCAAAAAATAAAAATATTGATGCCGGCAGCGGCCAAAATTGCACAAAACCCTGCATGCATTCTGAGGCTGGAGCAGCTGCTGGCTAAATGTTGTATTTCATGGATCCATCGTGTCTGTTCCTGCTGTACGGAGGTGTTTTTAAAATTCAAAGAGGAAAAGCATTAAAATTATATATATATTGTTTGTTAAAACCAGGCTGAGAAATCATGGTTGCTTTTTATAGAGAAGACAAGATTGTCAGCTACCCCAGGCAACTGTTGGGAAAGCAAAAGTGAAATAGGAATATGATGTAAAAGAAAATGAAGATGTTAACTTGGGAAGCTGTTGGATTGTAAAATGCCAGAGCAGATACAAGGTCTATTTTAACACGAGGACTCTCCTGTCGTCTTCATTAAAGTGTTGACTTGCAGGTAGACATGTTAGTACGTCATATAAAATAGAGCCTCAGAAGAACGTTTTTGTTCATATTTTTTTTTTTATTTTTTTTTTACTAAAATCTTTCAGATCTCTCTTTGTCTCACTTCTGTCCATGGCTGACCTAGAACCTCCTACATAGCAAGAAGCTGAAGAAGTCTTGTAATTCAACCTTGACTCCCAAGAAAAGGAATTGCCTTTATTTTTTGTTAGCTGGGATTAATCAGGGTGAATAGTTATTAATTACAAAAAACTAAACACCTAAAATACAGCCTACAGAAGGAACATTTCATTAGTGACAATGTTAATTTCTTTGTTATGAATTCTTTAGAATATGCTGATTGATAAACTGCCATGTAATGGGAGGGGTTTCTAATTAGTCTTGGCTTGCCATGGTATGTGTGTAAATGGGATTGGTTTATATTCACAGCAACTAATGCTTTGTGTCTTTTGAAACAAATCTGCAAACTGCTTGTAAGACATGAATGACAGGTCACGAGTGAACCAGTTCACTGAAATTGGATGCGTAGAGATGTATGCATGTCTTTCTATGCTTGCCTGCACCTCCCAAACTAGTGTATGAACTGGTGGACCTTTATTTTATTGCCAGATGGTGAATGTTGTCTCAAAAGTACATTCAGGTGAAAACGTTTTTAAGAGTAATCAATTGTTCCCATCTGTCATAAAGTCTTTTATCCTCATAAACCATATGTGAAGTTGTGCTCTCCTATTTCTGTAAAATATGGCTAGGAACCGAGGATGCCCTCGGCTGTCCTGAATTTGGAAATCATCTGTCTGGATGTAATTGACTGTTTTTGATTCAGACAAAAAAAAAAAGCTGTGTGTAGCGCTGTTTGTTTGTATATGCCAAGGCTTGTTAAGTATAGAAAAAGCCAAGCACGAGCTAAAATCCAAACATCACCCAATCAGAAGTAGCAAGTCCGTTAGGCTCCAAATATTATAAGTTGCACATCTGTTTGTGTTGACATGTATCTTCATTAGGACAACTCCATTTTGTTGGATGCCTTAAATACAGAAATCACTAGGTTGTTGGGAAGTATTATTGGTAAGGAATGTGTTGTTGATAACCTGCCACACTGCTCAATTACATTTTAGTTTTTCGATGCATGTCCAGGTCTCTCAACTTGTAACAAAAAAAAAGAAAAAAAAGATGAACTTGTGAAGAAACAATTAGCCATGATTCCCACAGGAACAAATTATGTTCTCCAGGAGTTTTGAGATGACAGATACAGAGATGAATGTGTAACGTATAGACTAGAACATTCATTTGCAGGTAGCTGGAAGCTACAACACTTCGTTGCTACGACATGTAGAGAACAACCAGCGTTTGTTCAGAATAAATTGAGTTTCAAGCGCTTGTGTGAAATAAGAGCACATTGGGCAGATGGGAAATATATTTTCATTTAATTTTTGGTGGGATTTATGTATTATGTTTATTTTAGTCATTTTTTTTCCTTTCAAATAGCACTAAAACTTAACACGGTGCTTTTGGCTTTTTATCATTTACAACCGACTGATAAAAGGGAAACCAAGCGAAAAATGAGACATATATGCAGTTTAAATAAACCTAAATAAAGTTATGCATGTATTCTTTAAAAAAAAAAAAAAAAACTCTAACAAAATCTCTTCAGTCTGTCAAGGCTAATGAATAGCAGTTATCAGGTGGTTCTTGAAAGTCTGAAAAAAAACGTTCTGCTAGTACATTTGATGCTGGATGGTATGGAGTTGTTGTATAATGTTTAATCTGTAGGGAGCTGATGAATGATTAAAACTCTTGCAATGTAAATTGTGGTCCATTGTCAGAGGCTGACTGATGGCAAGCCATATTGAGCAAAGCGTTTCCTTAAGACTAAAATAGTTACACTTAAAGTGGTAGTAGACATTGGAAAAACTTCGGGCCATTTGGAGTGTGCATCCACTATGATTAAGTACATTTTTCCATGGATTGGCCCTGAAAAATCGAGATGTATTCTTGACCATGGATCCTTGGGCCATGGCCATGGTTAAACTTCAACCACTTTTCTGGGTTGCTGTGCCTGAATGCATCCTGGGCATCAAGCAACGTAATCCTCTATTGCTGTATCCATAAGTGGCCACTAAACATAGCCCCTTGCTATCTGCTTCATGTGAACTATGCCTGGATAGCCCTCATGTAGTATCTTAAGCATGGTGGATTGTAGATTGGGAGGAATTATTACTTTTGTTCCCCATTGCAGCATTTGATACTAGTTTACATTTTCTAGTGAAATATGGACAAAATTCACTTATATGAATATATGAGACAAGGCACGGGTCTGTGGCTGTGTTTCTAGCTATCAGTTTGGCAGAAATGATACTTTGTTTTCACTATGTTCTCTGGTATGTGTTCCCCAATGGGTAATCTAGAAAACGCATCTGCATTTCCATGGTGTTCATTAGAGTGGTATCTGATTGAATAGTTGTAAGCTCCCAGGAATAAGATATATCTCTGTAAGTTGAAATCAGTTGTTGAAATCCTTTTTAGAGGGTTTAGGATGGACAGTAGTGGCTTGTGGTCAGTGATAAGTGTAAATGATGACCATAAATGTACATATGACATTTCTTCATGGCCCACACTATAACTAGTGCTTCCTTAACTATTTGTGAGTAGTTTTGTTCTGCAGGGATCTAGAGGCAAAAGAGATGAGCTGCTCTGTGCCATCTTGCATGACGTGCAAAAGTACAGAACCCAGTCCATAAAGGAGAGGAATCACACGCCAGTGTTAAAGGTTTCTTTAGGTCATAATGGACTAGAACTCTAGAAGACAAGATCGATTCTTTGGATTTCCTAAAGGCGTATTCACATTTGGTGGACCATGCCCATTTTGCTCTTGCATCTAACAAGCGGTGTGCTAGATTTGGTAAATAAAACAGGAATAATAATTTAAGAGCCCAAGATATAATCTTAACTGTGTTACATTTTTGGGTGTTGGTGCATGAACCAGGGCCTAAACATTTTCTTCTGTAGTGTGGAGCCCATGCCGGTCTACAATATGGCCGCAGAATTCTATTTTCGGTTTAAAAAAAATTACCTTTTGGAAGGTTCACACATATTCCATATTTCTGGAGTCTCTCTAGCACAGTTTCCACATTCTTCATCTGTGGGGCCAGTGATGAGCATGTCATCTAGTATACATGGAGTAAAAAAGTATTCCTACTAGGATCTCATCCATGATGCGCTGCCAGACTGCTGGCGCTATGCCAAAAAACATTCAGGTATACTGGAATAACCCTTTATGGATATTAATGGCCAATAAATAGAGAATCTGGGTGTACGTTAAGTTGTATTTAGGCTTACTTTAAGTCTATTTTCGGGAATTTCTGTCCTCCTGCTAGTGAGAGATCTTTAATTCGGGACAAAGGTTATTGATCCACAAGAAGTTGGCTGTTCAGGGCCATTCTGAAGTTTTCACAAATCCTGATCTCACCATTTCTTTTTTTACTGGGACAATTAGAGATGCCCATCCACATCTGTCAACTTTTTTTTTATGATCTTCTGGGCTAACAGGCAATCTAGCTCTTCTTCCACACCCTTTTCTTAAAGCAAACAGCACTAATCTGGCTTTACAAACAAAGGGTTTTGAATCTGGCTTCAGTTGTAGTCGGGCATCTTTTCCTGTTACAGTCCCCAAAGATTCTTCAAAAACTGCTTTAAATGTTATCGATAGGGACGCAACCCAAGAGTCTGGGTGTGATAGTGAAGTACACTGTGCAATGGTAAGTGTAGGCATGAACAGAGCTTTAATCCAATCTCTAATATCTAACCTATCAAACCCCTTGATGCGTAAGCAACTTTAAAGAAGGAAAGCCTCTACAACTTTCCAAAGAAAAAAAGCACATAAATAACCAAAGTATGCTAAAAAAGCAACAGCATCAACCAGAATGGAAGTAAAAATATAAAATAATTTATTTAAAGAAATAGAGAAAAATATCTTCCTTATGCAATATTATCGCTATTAATGAAAGATTGCCTGGATAATCATGTAGCTGCAAAAATACAATCACACTTTACAATTCATACCAAGTGTATTGTGGGGACCACCGGTGGTATAAAAATATATATTCAAAAAAATGGACTTTGTCCAGAAATGTAAAAATATAATTGTCCAGAATAAGTAAAAAACAGAGGTCCAGAAAAGGCATCCTCTATTTCATTAGCATCTGACAGCTTGAACGTTAATGTTATAACCCTGTGTTTCACTGTGAATCTATGGCAGCTTGAGAGTTAATGTTATAACCCTGTGTTTCACTGTGAATCTATGGCAGCTTGAGAGTTAATGTTATAACCCTGTGTTTCACTGTGAATCTATGGCAGCTTGAGAGTTAATGTTATAACCCTGTGTTTCACTGTGAATCTATGGCAGCTTGAGAGTTAATGTTATAACCCTGTGTTTCACTGTGAATCTATGGCAGCTTGAGAGTTAATGTTATAACCCTGTGTTTCACTGTGAATCTATGGCAGCTTGAGAGTTAATGTTATAACCCTGTGTTTCACTGTGAATCTATGGCAGCTTGAGAGTTAATGTTATAACCCTGTGTTTCACTGTGAATCTATGGCAGCTTGAGAGTTAATGTTATAACCCTGTGTTTCACTGTGAATCTATGGCAGCTTGAGAGTTAATGTTATAACCCTGTGTTTCACTGTGAATCTATGGCAGCTTGAGAGTTAATGTTATAACCCTGTGTTTCACTGTGAATCTATGGCAGCTTGAGAGTTAATGTTATAACCCTGTGTTTCACTGTGAATCTATGGCAGCTTGAGAGTTAATGTTATAACCCTGTGTTTCACTGTGAATCTATGGCAGCTTGAGAGTTAATGTTATAACCCTGTGTTTCACTGTGAATCTATGGCAGCTTGAGAGTTAATGTTATAACCCTGTGTTTCACTGTGAATCTATGGCAGCTTGAGAGTTAATGTTATAACCCTGTGTTTCACTGTGAATCTATGGCAGCTTGAGAGTTAATGTTATAACCCTGTGTTTCACTGTGAATCTATGGCAGCTTGAGAGTTAATGTTATAACCCTGTGTTTCACTGTGAATCTATGGCAGCTTGAGAGTTAATGTTATAACCCTGTGTTTCACTGTGAATCTATGGCAGCTTGAGAGTTAATGTTATAACTCTGTGTTTCACTGTGAATCTATGGCAGCTTGAGAGTTAATGTTATAACCCTGTGTTTCACTGTGAATCTATGGCAGCTTGAGAGTTAATGTTATAACCCTGTGTTTCACTGTGAATCTATGGCAGCTTGAGAGTTAATGTTATAACCCTGTGTTTCACTGTGAATCTATGGCAGCTTGAGAGTTAATGTTATAACCCTGTGTTTCACTGTGAATCTATGGCAGCTTGAGAGTTAATGTTATAACCCTGTGTTTCACTGTGAATCTATGGCAGCTTGAGAGTTAATGTTATAACCCTGTGTTTCACTGTGAATCTATGGCAGCTTGAGAGTTAATGTTATAACCCTGTGTTTCACTGTGAATCTATGGCAGCTTGAGAGTTAATGTTATAACCCTGTGTTTCACTGTGAATCTATGGCAGCTTGAGAGTTAATGTTATAACCCTGTGTTTCACTGTGAATCTATGGCAGCTTGAGAGTTAATGTTATAACCCTGTGTTTCACTGTGAATCTATGGCAGCTTGAGAGTTAATGTTATAACCCTGTGTTTCACTGTGAATCTATGGCAGCTTGAGAGTTAATGTTATAACCCTGTGTTTCACTGTGAATCTATGGCAGCTTGAGAGTTAATGTTATAACCCTGTGTTTCACTGTGAATCTATGGCAGCTTGAGAGTTAATGTTATAACCCTGTGTTTCACTGTGAATCTATGGCAGCTTGAGAGTTAATGTTATAACCCTGTGTTTCACTGTGAATCTATGGCAGCTTGAGAGTTAATGTTATAACCCTGTGTTTCACTGTGAATCTATGGCAGCTTGAGAGTTAATGTTATAACCCTGTGTTTCACTGTGAATCTATGGCAGCTTGAGAGTTAATGTTATAACCCTGTGTTTCACTGTGAATCTATGGCAGCTTGAGAGTTAATGTTATAACCCTGTGTTTCACTGTGAATCTATGGCAGCTTGAGAGTTAATGTTATAACCCTGTGTTTCACTGTGAATCTATGGCAGCTTGAGAGTTAATGTTATAACCCTGTGTTTCACTGTGAATCTATGGCAGCTTGAGAGTTAATGTTATAACCCTGTGTTTCACTGTGAATCTATGGCAGCTTGAGAGTTAATGTTATAACCCTGGGTTTCACTGTGAATCTATGGCAGCTTGAGAGTTAATGTTATAACCCTGTGTTTCACTGTGAATCTATGGCAGCTTGAGAGTTAATGTTATAACCCTGTGTTTCACTGTGAATCTATGGCAGCTTGAGAGTTAATGTTATAACCCTGTGTTTCACTGTGAATCTATGGCAGCTTGAGAGTTAATGTTATAACCCTGTGTTTCACTGTGAATCTATGGCAGCTTGAGAGTTAATGTTATAACCCTGTGTTTCACTGTGAATCTATGGCAGCTTGAGAGTTAATGTTATAACCCTGTGTTTCACTGTGAATCTATGGCAGCTTGAGAGTTAATGTTATAACCCTGTGTTTCACTGTGAATCTATGGCAGCTTGAGAGTTAATGTTATAACCCTGTGTTTCACTGTGAATCTATGGCAGCTTGAGAGTTAATGTTATAACCCTGTGTTTCACGGTGAATCTATGGCAGCTTGAGAGTTAATGTTATAACCCTGTGTTTCACTGTGAATCTATGGCAGCTTGAGAGTTAATGTTATAACCCTGTGTTTCACTGTGAATCTATGGCAGCTTGAGAGTTAATGTTATAACCCTGTGTTTCACTGTGAATCTATGGCAGCTTGAGAGTTAATGTTATAACCCTGTGTTTCACTGTGAATCTATGGCAGCTTGAGAGTTAATGTTATAACCCTGTGTTTCACTGTGAATCTATGGCAGCTTGAGAGTTAATGTTATAACCCTGTGTTTCACTGTGAATCTATGGCAGCTTGAGAGTTAATGTTATAACCCTGTGTTTCACTGTGAATCTATGGCAGCTTGAGAGTTAATGTTATAACCCTGTGTTTCACTGTGAATCTATGGCAGCTTGAGAGTTAATGTTATAACCCTGTGTTTCACTGTGAATCTATGGCAGCTTGAGAGTTAATGTTATAACCCTGTGTTTCACTGTGAATCTATGGCAGCTTGAGAGTTAATGTTATAACCCTGTGTTTCACTGTGAATCTATGGCAGCTTGAGAGTTAATGTTATAACCCTGTGTTTCACGGTGAATCTATGGCAGCTTGAGAGTTAATGTTATAACCCTGTGTTTCACGGTGAATCTATGGCAGCTTGAGAGTTAATGTTATAACCCTGTGTTTCACTGTGAATCTATGGCAGCTTGAGAGTTAATGTTATAACCCTGTGTTTCACTGTGAATCTATGGCAGCTTGAGAGTTAATGTTATAACCCTGTGTTTCACTGTGAATCCATGGCAGCTTGAGAGTTAATGTTATAACCCTGTGTTTCACTGTGAATCTATGGCAGCTTGAGAGTTAATGTTATAACCCTGTGTTTCACTGTGAATCTATGGCAGCTTGAGAGTTAATGTTATAACCCTGTGTTTCACTGTGAATCTATGGCAGCTTGAGAGTTAATGTTATAACCCTGTGTTTCACGGTGAATCTATGGCAGCTTGAGAGTTAATGTTATAACCCTGTGTTTCACTGTGAATCTATGGCAGCTTGAGAGTTAATGTTATAACCCTGTGTTTCACTGTGAATCTATGGCAGCTTGAGAGTTAATGTTATAACCCTGTGTTTCACGGTGAATCTATGGCAGCTTGAGAGTTAATGTTATAACCCTGTGTTTCACTGTGAATCTATGGCAGCTTGAGAGTTAATGTTATAACCCTGTGTTTCACTGTGAATCTATGGCAGCTTGAGAGTTAATGTTATAACCCTGTGTTTCACTGTGAATCTATGGCAGCTTGAGAGTTAATGTTATAACCCTGTGTTTCACTGTGAATCTATGGCAGCTTGAGAGTTAATGTTATAACCCTGTGTTTCACTGTGAATCTATGGCAGCTTGAGAGTTAATGTTATAACCCTGTGTTTCACGGTGAATCTATGGCAGCTTGAGAGTTAATGTTATAACCCTGTGTTTCACTGTGAATCTATGGCAGCTTGAGAGTTAATGTTATAACCCTGTGTTTCACTGTGAATCTATGGCAGCTTGAGAGTTAATGTTATAACCCCTGTGTTTCACGGTGAATCTATGGCAGCTTGAGAGTTAATGTTATAACCCTGTGTTTCACGGTGAATCTATGGCAGCTTGAGAGTTAATGTTATAACCCTGTGTTTCACTGTGAATCTATGGCAGCTTGAGAGTTAATGTTATAACCCTGTGTTTCACTGTGAATCTATGGCAGCTTGAGAGTTAATGTTATAACCCTGTGTTTCACTGTGAATCTATGGCAGCTTGAGAGTTAATGTTATAACCCTGTGTTTCACTGTGAATCTATGGCAGCTTGAGAGTTAATGTTATAACCCTGTGTTTCACTGTGAATCTATGGCAGCTTGAGAGTTAATGTTATAACCCTGTGTTTCACTGTGAATCTATGGCAGCTTGAGAGTTAATGTTATAACCCTGGTGTTTCACGGTGAATCTATGGCAGCTTGAGAGTTAATGTTATAACCCTGTGTTTCACTGTGAATCTATGGCAGCTTGAGAGTTAATGTTATAACCCTGTGTTTCACTGTGAATCTATGGCAGCTTGAGAGTTAATGTTATAACCCTGTGTTTCACTGTGAATCTATGGCAGCTTGAGAGTTAATGTTATAACCCTGTGTTTCACTGTGAATCTATGGCAGCTTGAGAGTTAATGTTATAACCCTGTGTTTCACTGTGAATCTATGGCAGCTTGAGAGTTAATGTTATAACCCTGTGTTTCACTGTGAATCTATGGCAGCTTGAGAGTTAATGTTATAGACCCTGTGTTTCACTGTTGAATCTATGGCAGCTTGAGAGTTAATGTTATAACCCTGTGTTTCACTGTGAATCTATGGCAGCTTGAGAGTTAATGTTATAACCCTGTGTTTCACTGTGAATCTATGGCAGCTTGAGAGTTAATGTTATAACCCTTGTGTTTCACTGTGAATCTATGGCAGCTTGAGAGTTAATGTTATAACCCTGTGTTTCACGGTGAAATCTATGGCAGCTTGAGAGTTAATGTTATAACCCTGTGTTTCACGGTGAATCTATGGCAGCTTGAGAGTTAATGTTATAACCCTGTGTTTCACTGTGAATCTATGGCAGCTTGAGAGTTAATGTTATAACCCTGTGTTTCACTGTGAATCTATGGCAGCTTGAGAGTTAATGTTATAACCCTGTGTTTCACTGTGAATCTATGGCAGCTTGAGAGTTAATGTTATAACCCTGTGTTTCACTGTGAATCCATGGCAGCTTGAGAGTTAATGTTATAACCCTGTGTTTCACTGTGAATCTATGGCAGCTTGAGAGTTAATGTTATAACCCTGTGTTTCACTGTGAATCTATGGCAGCTTGAGAGTTAATGTTATAACCCTGTGTTTCACTGTGAATCTATGGCAGCTTGAGAGTTAATGTTATAACCCTGTGTTTCACGGTGAATCTATGGCAGCTTGAGAGTTAATGTTATAACCCTGTGTTTCACTGTGAATCTATGGCAGCTTGAGAGTTAATGTTATAACCCTGTGTTTCACGGTGAATCTATGGCAGCTTGAGAGTTAATGTTATAACCCTGTGTTTCACTGTGAATCTATGGCAGCTTGAGAGTTAATGTTATAACCCTGTGTTTCACTGTGAATCTATGGCAGCTTGAGAGTTAATGTTATAACCCTGTGTTTCACTGTGAATCTATGGCAGCTTGAGAGTTAATGTTATAACCCTGTGTTTCACTGTGAATCTATGGCAGCTTGAGAGTTAATGTTATAACCCTGTGTTTCACTGTGAATCTATGGCAGCTTGAGAGTTAATGTTATAACCCTGTGTTTCACTGTGAATCTATGGCAGCTTTAGAGTTTAATGTTATAACCCTGTGTTTCACGGTGAATCTATGGCAGCTTGAGAGTTAATGTTATAACCCTGTGTTTCACTGTGAATCTATGGCAGCTTGAGAGTTAATGTTATAACCCTGTGTTTCACTGTGAATCTATGGCAGCTTGAGAGTTAATGTTATAACCCTGTGTTTCACGGTGAATCTATGGCAGCTTGAGAGTTAATGTTATAAACCTGTGTTTCACTGTGAATCTATGGCAGCTTGAGAGTTAATGTTATAACCCTGTGTTTCACTGTGAATCTATGGCAGCTTGAGAGTTAATGTTATAACCCTGTGTTTCACGGTGAATCTATGGCAGCTTGAGAGTTAATGTTATAACCCTGTGTTTCACTGTGAATCTATGGCAGCTTGAGAGTTAATGTTATAACCCTGTGTTTCACGGTGAATCTATGGCAGCTTTGCTTCCCGCTTGCTTTTAAATATCCACAAGATGGTGGTTTGCCAAAAGGTGCTAGTTTCAGAGCGTTGCTTCTTAAAACATTTTTTTCCCAGACAGTAGGGATAAGTGGAACCTCTTATTCCCCCGGTTTAAAACAACTATAATGGTACTTTTATCTTATAAAAGTTAATGTCCTTTAGGGGTCATTAGGGTTTCTTACCACACTTTCCGTTTACTTGTGTGATGCGACTATGGGATCTGCAGCACTCGGCTGTTTGCGCCCTCTTCTCGCCGTCCTCCTTTCAGTCCGATTTAGCCGCTTCCGTGTGTGTCGTCACATGTTATCCTTCTGCCAATCAGATTGCCATATGTTTGATCGGGTTATTTTCAGCGTGTTTTCTCCCAAGTGTATGTCAGAGCGCTCTGTTCTTGGGCTATAGCAATGTCCAGGTGTGTCTACGCGTTTCAGCCAGTCATGAGCCTTTAAAAAACCCTTGTTTCGGACACCTTGAAAGACCAGTGTCCGTCAGGAAGCATCCTTTCCTTACATGCAGAGACAATCAAAGCTGCCATATAATCACAGTGAAACACAGGGTTATAACATTAACTTTTAAGCTGTCGTATAGCCACTGCTAATGAAATAGAGGATACCTTTTCTGGACCTTTGTTTTTTTAATTATTTTGGACGATTATTTTTACGGTTTTGAACATAGTCCATTTTTTACGTTTCTGGACAAAGTCCATTTTCTATATATATTTTTATACCACCGGTGGTCCCCACATTACACTTGGTATGAATGGTAAAGTGTGATTGTATTTTTGCATCTACATGATTATCCAGGCAATCTTTCATTAATAGCGATAATATTGCATAAGGAAGATATTTTTCACTAACTATTTTTAAATAAATGATTTTATATTTTTACTTCCATTCTTGTTGATACTGTAGCTTTGTTAATGCACTTTGGTTATTATATGCTTTAATCCAATCTCTGCCATAGAGTGGAGGCACTCCTTGCTGCAAAACGTAAAGGCGTGAAGTCTTTCTGCAGTTTCCAACTGCAACATGTGGCTTTATATAACCCATGGCTTGCAGTAGCTCCTTAGTAAAGTTTGTAGCTTAAGGTTGGTAGGTTTGAGCTGTAATGGCAGGCAACGTTTCTGCAAATCATGCCACGATATGATACACACTGCTGTCACTGTATCAACTTCCATAGACACAGGGCAACCATTTAAGGCGACATCAGGGTACTCTCACCTACTCTAAACAAGGCAACATAATGAACTGGAGGCTCTTCATCTGAACTGCAGTCTTTATGGTTAATATCAACATGAAAAGTTTGACGTTGTGGACTGTGTTTTCATGGCAGCAGAGCATGTACTACAGCAAACACACCTGACGTGGCCAGTCTTCTCACACTGAAAATTAACTGCATCTTTGAACTTGCAAGCATATGCTGTATGATTAGGGGTTCCACAACGGTAGCAAGTCACTGCAGCAGAGAAAACAGAAGTTTTTTTGTTTTTTTTAAAGGTGCATGGTAGCAATTGACGGAGATTGGCTTGAGTTTTTGGTCACAGAGGTACAAAAAATGTCCTGTTCTTGACTTATAGGACTAGCAGGATATGGTTTCAATAGTGTAGCATCCCACTATTGAAACTATATCCTGCTAGTCCTAAAAGTCAAGAACAGGACATTTTTTGTAGCTCTGTGACCAAAAGCTCAAGCCAATCTCCACTTAAGCCGATTAGTGCCGTTTGTTGCTAACTCCATGACAATGGCAATTTCAGTGGCCTTTGCAAATGTCAAATCTGGTTCATTAAGTAAACGTTTCTGTATGGCTGGGTCATGGAGGCCCTTAACAAACATTTTCCTAAGAGCAGTCTGTAAGTATTCACCAAACTGACATGTAGTAGCTAGCTTACACAATATGAGAACATAAGCTTTAGCGGGATATTTGTCAAAGCCTCAGCCACAAATGAGATGGAATTCCACAGCGTAATTGTTGCGTGCTTGATCCGACCTAGTTATCAAAGCCTACAGACCGACAAATGTTGAAATTTGTGGCGTAGCATATGATCCGCCGGTCTCAATCCAACGCAGATCAATGCTTACGTCATTACAGATGTTCCGAAAACACATTCGGCTCTATTTGACACTCTTTCACAGTTATCAAACTTTTAACAGGTACGCTCGCGGCTATTCCGACCCAGCATACCTGGTTTTCAATCTGCCACCCTTGAGGCCGTGGATGCCATAGAAATCAATGGGAGTCTGAAAGCATCTAAAGCTTATGTTCGATGCTGTCAGATATCCCATTGATTTCTATGGTTGAACACAAGTTAAGTTTACACCTAACACCCTAACATAAACCCTGAGTCTAAACACCCCTAATCTGCCACCCCGACATTGCTGCAACCTTAATAAAGTTATTAACCCCTATTCCGCCACTCCCCGACACCTCCGCCACTAAATAAACTTATTAACCCCTAAACCTCTGGCCTCCCATATCACTACCACTAACTAAACCTATTAAACACTAAACCGTCAGCCCCCCACATCACCAAAAAATAAAATTAATCTTTTAACCCCTAAACCTAACAATCCACTAGCTTTAAATTAAATTTACAACATTCCTATCTTCAAATAAATTTAAACTTAACTGTAGAATTGAAATAAACTATTTTAAAACTATTAATAAACTTACCCTAACTATTATCCTACAATTAAACTACCAATTAAATAAATCACATATTAAAAAACCTAACCCTACTCAAATTAATTAAATATACAATTAAACATTATTAAAAGTACTAAATAACAGAAAAAAAAATAAACTCTAATTTACAACAAAACCCCCACAAAATTATGAAAAATAAAAAACCACATTATCAAAAATAAAAAAGAATTACACATAATCTAATATCCCTATCAAAATAAAAAAGCCCCCCCCCCCCACCAAACAAAACCCCTAGCCTACAATAAACTACCAATTACCCTTATAAGGGCCTTTTGTGGGGCATTGCCCCAAAGAAATCAGCTCTTTTACCTGTAAAAAATAAAAAATAAAATACAAACAAGCCCCCCAACAGTAAAACCCACCACCCAACCAACCCCCGAAATAAAAAACCCTATCTAAAATAACATAAGCTTCCCATTGCTCTGAAAAGGGCATTTGTAGGGGCACTGCCCATAAAAGGGCATTTAGCTCTTTTACTGCCCAGACCCTAAGCTAAAAATAAAACCCAGCAAAAAAAACCTTAAATAAACCTAACACTAACTCCTGACGATCTACTTACATTTATTGAAGTCCCGCTTGAAGGATCCATCCATCCGGCAAGAAGTCTTCATTGAGGCAGCCTCTTCAATCTTCATCCAGCCGGCGAAGACCTCATCCAGACGGCATCTTCTATCTGGATCCATCCGGCGCGGAGTGGGTCCATCCTGAAGACATCCGGTGTGGAGCATCCTCCTCATACGGTCACCTCCACGCCATCTAAGATGGCTTCCCTTGCATTTGTATTGGCTGAACCAAATAAGTTTATCTTGGTCTCATCGGACCACAGGACATGGTTCCAGTAAACCATTTCCTTAGTCTGCTCGTCTTCAGCAAGCTGTTTGCGGGCTTTCTTGTGCATCATCTTTAGAAGAGGCTTCCTTCTGTGATGACAGCCATGCAGACCAATTTGATGCAGTGTGCGGCGTATGGTCTGATCACTGACAGGTTGACCCCCCACCCCTTCAACCTTTGCAGCAATGCTGGCAGCACTCATACTTCCATTTCCCAAAGACAACCTCTGGATATGACACTGAGCATGTGCACTCAACTTCTTTGGTCGACCATGGCAAGGCCTGTTCTGAGTGGAACCTGTCCTGTGAAACCTCTGTATGGTCTTGCCCACCCTGCTGAAGTTCAGTTTCAGGGTCTTTGCAATATTCTTATAGCCTAGGCCACCTTTATGTAGAGCAACAATTCATTTTTTCAGATCCTCAGAGAGTTCTTTGCCATGATGTGCCATGATGAGACCTTGTAACACTAATGAGTCACATGACATCAGGAAGGGAAAATGGCTAATTGGGCCTCACTTTTGTTGCCAACGGTTTAGACATTAATGGCTGTGTGTTGAGTTTTTTTGAGGGCACAGCAAAATTACACTGTTATACAGGCTGTACACTCTCTACTTTAAATTGTAACAAAGTGTCATTTCTTCAGTGTTGTCACATGAAAAGATATAAAATATTTACAAAAATGTGAGGGGTGTATTCACTTTTGTGAGATACTGTATGTTCTTAGTTATATTACAGATAGATACATGTGTTATTAGGTTATATTACAGATAAATACATGTTATTAGGTTATATTACAGATAGATACATATGTTATTAGTTTATATTACAGATAGATACATATGTTATTAGGTTATATTACAGATAGATACATATGTTATTAGGTTATATTACAGATAGATACATATGTTATTAGGTTATATTACAGATAGATACATATGTTATTAGGTTATATTACAGATAGATACATATGTTATTAGTTTATATTACAGATAGATACATATATTATTAGGTTATATTACAGATAGATACATGTTATTAGCTTATATTACAGATAAATACATATGTTATTAGTTTATATTACAGATACATATGTTATTAGTTTATATTACAGATACATATGTTATTAGTTTATAGTACAGATAGATACATATGTTATTAGTTTATATTACAGATAGATACATATGTTATTAGGTTATATTACAGATAAATACATGTGATTAGCTTATATTACAGATAGATACATATGTTATTAGTTTATATTACAGATACATATGTTATTAGTTTATAGTACAGATAGATACATATGTTATTAGTTTATATTACAGATAGATACATATGTTATTAGGTTATATTACAGATAGATACATATGTTATTAGGTTATATTACAGATAAATACATGTTATTAGCTTATATTACAGATAGATACATATGTTATTAGGTTATATAACAGATAGATACATATGTTATTAGGTTATATTACAGATACATATGTTATTAGTTTATATTACAGATAGATACATATGTTATTAGTTTATATTACAGATACATATGTTATTAGTTTATATTACAGATAGATAAATATGTTATTAGGTTATATTACAGATAGATACATGTTATTAGGTTATATTACAGATAGATACATATGTTATTAGGTTATATTACAGATAGATACATATGTTATTAGTTATATTACAGATAGATACATATGTTATTAGGTTATATTACAGATAGATACATATGTTATTAGGTTATATTACAGATAGATACATATGTTATTAGGTTATATTACAGATAGATACATATATTATTAGGTTATATAACAGATAGATACATATGTTATTAGGTTATATTGCAGATAGATACATATATTATTAGGTTATATTACAGATAGATACATATGTTATTAGGTTATATTACAGATAGATACATATATTATTAGGTTATATTACAGATAGATACATATGTTATTAGGTTATATTACAGATAGATACATATGTTATTAGTTTATATTACAGATAGATACATATATTATTAGGTTATATTGCAGATAGATACATATATTATTAGGTTATATAACAGATAGATACATATGTTATTAGGTTATATTGCAGATAGATACATGTGTTATTAGGTTTTATTACAGATAAATACATGTTATTAGCTTATATTACAGAAAGATACATATGTTATTAGGTTATATAACAGATAGATACATAGGTTATTAGTTATATTACAGATAGATACATATGTTATTAGTTTATATTACAGATAGATACATATGTTATTAGTTTATATTACAGATACATATGTTATTAATTTATATTACAGATAGATACATATGTTATTAGGTTATATTGCAGATATATACATATGTTATTAGGTATATTACAGATAGATACATATGTTATTAGGTATATTACAGATAGATACATAGGTTATTAGGTATATTACAGATAGATACATATGTTATTAGGTTATATTACAGATAGATACATATGTTATTAGGTATATTACAGATATATACATATGTTATTAGGTTATATTACAGATAGATACATATGTTATTAGGTTATATAACAGATAGATACATATGTTATTAGGTTATATAACAGATAGATACATAGGTTATTAGTTATATTACAGATAGATACATATGTTATTAGTTTATATTACAGATACATATGTTATTAGTTTATATTACAGATAGATACATATGTTATTAGTTTATATTACAGATAGATACATATGTTATTAGGTTATATTACAGATAAATACATGTGATTAGCTTATATTACAGATAGATACATATGTTATTAGTTTATATTACAGATACATATGTTATTAGTTTATAGTACAGATAGATACATATGTTATTAGTTTATATTACAGATAGATACATATGTTATTAGGTTATATTACAGATAGATACATATGTTATTAGGTTATATTACAGATAGATACATATGTTATTAGTTTATATTACAGATAGATACATATATTATTAGGTTATATTACAGATAGATACATGTTATTAGCTTATATTACAGATAAATACATATGTTATTAGTTTATATTACAGATACATATGTTATTAGTTTATATTACAGATACATATGTTATTAGTTTATAGTACAGATAGATACATATGTTATTAGTTTATATTACAGATAGATATGTTATTAGGTTATATTACAGATAGATACATATGTTATTAGGTTATATTACAGATACATATGTTGTCACATGAAAAGATATAAAATATTTACAAAAATGTGAGGGGTGTATTCACTTTTGTGAGATACTGTATGTTCTTAGTTATATTACAGATAGATACATGTGTTATTAGGTTATATTACAGATAAATACATGTTATTAGGTTATATTACAGATAGATACATATGTTATTAGTTTATATTACAGATAGATACATATGTTATTAGGTTATATTACAGATAGATACATATGTTATTAGGTTATATTACAGATAGATACATATGTTATTAGTTTATATTACAGATAGATACATATATTATTAGGTTATATTACAGATACATATGTTATTAGGTTATATTACAGATACATATGTTATTAGGTTATATTACAGATAGATACATATGTTATTAGGTTATATTACAGATACATATGTTGTCACATGAAAAGATATAAAATATTTACAAAAATGTGAGGGGTGTATTCACTTTTGTGAGATACTGTATGTTCTAGTTATATTACAGATAGATTACATGTGTTCATTAGGTTATATTACAGATAAATACATGTTATTAGGTTATATTACAGATAGATCACATATGTTATTAGTTTTATATTACAGATAGATACCTATGTTATTAGGTTATATTACAGATAGATACATAAGTTATTAGGTTATATTACCGATAGATACATATGTTATTAGGTTATATTACAGATAGATACAAATGTTATTAGGTTAATTACAGATAGATACATATGTTATTAGTTTATATTACAGATAGATCCATATATTATTAGGTTATATTACAGATTAGATACATATTATTAGGTTATATTACAGATAAATACATATGTTATTAGTTTATATTACAGATACATATGTTATTAGTTTATATTACAGATACATATGTTATTAGTTTATATTACAGATAGATACATATGTTATTAGTTTATATTACAGATAGATACATATGTTATTAGGTTATATTACAGATAAATACATGTGATTAGCTTATATTACAGATAGATACATATGTTATTAGTTTATATTACAGAGAGATACATATCGTTATTAGTTTATAGTACAGATAGATACTATGTTATTAGTTTATATTACAGATAGATACATATGTTATTAGGTTATATTACAGATAGATACATATGTTATTAGGTTATTATTACAGATAAATACATGTTATTAGCTTATGATTACAGAAAGAAACATATGTTATTAGGTTATTTAACAGATAGATACATATGTTATTAGGGTATATTACAGATACATATGTTGATTAGTTTATATTACAGGATAGATACATATGTTATTAGTTTATATTACAGATACATATGTTATTAGTTTATATTACAGATAGATAAATATGTTATTAGGTTATATTACAGATAGATACATGTTATTAGGTTATATTACAGATAGATACATATGTTATTAGGTTATATTACAGATAGATACATATGTTATTAGTTATATTACAGATAGATACATATGTTATTAGGTTATATTACAGATAGATACATATGTTATTAGGTTATAATACAGATAGATACATATGTTATTAGGTTATATTACAGATAGATACATATATTAATTAGGTTATATAACAGATAGATACATATGTTATTAGGTTATATTGCAGATAGATACATATATTATTAGGTTATATTACAGATAGATACATATGTTATTAGGTTATATTACAGATAGATACATATATTATTAGGTTATATTACAGATAGATACATATGTTATTAGGTTATATTACAGATAGATACATATGTTATTAGTTTATATTACAGATAGATACATATATTATTAGGTTATATTGCAGATAGATACATATATTATTAGGTTATATAACCGATAGATATACATATGTTATTAGGTTATATAACAGATAGATACATGTGTTATTAGGTTTTATTACAGATAAATACATGTTATTAGCTTATATTACAGAAAGATACATATGTTATTAGGTTATATAACAGATAGATACATAGGTTATTAGGTTATATAACAGATAGATACATAGGTTATTAGTTATATTACAGATAGATACATATGTTATTAGTTTATATTACAGATACATATGTTATTAATTTATATTACAGATAGATACATATGTTATTAGGTTATATTGCAGATAGATACATATGTTATTAGGTATATTACAGATAGATACATATGTTATTAGGTATATTACAGATAGATACATAGGTTATTAGGTATATTACAGATAGATACATATGTTAGTAGGTTAAATTACAGATAGATACATATGTTATTATGTATATTACAGATATATACATATGTTATTAGGTTATATTACAGATAGATACATATGTTATTAGGTTATATAACAGATAGATACATATGTTATTAGGTTATATAACAGATAGATACATAGGTTATTAGTTATATTACAGATAGATACATATGTTATTAGTTTATATTACAGATAACATATGTTACTTAGTTTATATTACAGATAGATACATATGTTATTAGTTTATATTACAGATAGATACATATGTTATTAGTTTATATTACAGATACATATGTTATTAGGTTATATCACAGATAGATACATATGTTATTAGGTTATATTACAGATAGATACATATGTTATTAGGTATATTACAGATAGATACATGTTATTAGGTTATATAACAGATAGATACATAGGTTATTAGTTATATTACAGATAGATACATATGTTATTAGTTTATATTACAGATACATATGTTATTAGTTATATTACAGATAGATACATATATTATTAGGTTATATTACAGATAGATACATATGTTATTAGTTTATATTACAGATAGATACATATGTATTAGGTTATATAACAGATAGATACATGTGTTATTAGGTTTTATTACAGATAAATACATGTTATTAGCTTATATTACAGAAAGATACATATGTTATTAGGTTATATAACAGATAGATACATAGGTTATTAGGTTATATAACAGATAGATACATAGGTTATTAGTTATATTACAGATAGATACATGTGTTATTAGGTTATATAACAGATAGATACATAGGTTATTAGTTATATTACAGATAGGATACATATGTTATTAGGTTATATAACAGATAGATACATATGTTATTAGGTTATATAACAGATAGATACATAGGTTATTAGTTATATTACAGATGAATACACTATGTTATTAGGTTATATAACAGATAGATACATAGGTTATTAGTTATATTGCAGATAGATACATGTGTTATTAGTTATATTGCAGATAGATACATATGTTATTAGTTATATTGCAGATAGATACATATGTTATTAGTTATATTACAGATAGATACATATGTTATTAGGTTATATTACAGATAGATACATATGTTATTAGGTTATATTACAGATAGATACCATATGTTATTAGGTTTATCTAACAGATAGATACATAGGTTATAGTTATATTACAGATAGATAACATATGTTATTAGGATATTGTACAGATAGATACATCTGTTAATAGAATATTACAGATACATATGTTATAGTTATATTACAGAATAGATACATATGTTATTAGTTTATATTACAGATAGATACCTAGGGTTATTAGTTATATTACAGATGAGATACTATGTTATTAGGTTATATTACAGATAGAACAATCTGTTATTAGGTTAATTACCGATACATATGTTATTAGTTTATATTACAAATAGATACATATGTACTACGTTTATATCCCAGATATATATGTTATTAGTTTATATTACTGAAAGATACCTATGTATTAGTTTAATTATTACAGATATATACATAAGTTATTCGGTTATATTACAGATAGATACATATGTTATAGTTTATATTACAGATAGATACATATGTTATTAGTTTATATTACAGATAGATACATATGTTATTAGGTTATATTACAGATAGATACATATGTTATTAGGTTATATTACAGATAGATACATATGTTATTAGTTATATTACAGATAGATACATATGTTATTAGTTTATATTACAGATAGATACATATGTTATTAGTTTATATTACAGATACATATGTTATTAGTTTATATTACAGATACATATGTTATTAGTTATATTACAGATACATATGTTATTAGTTTATATTACAGATAGATACATATGTTATTAGTTTAAGTTTATATAACAGATAGGTACATATTTTATTAGGTTTTATTACAGATAGATACATATGTTATTAGGTTATATAACAGATAGATACATATGTTATTAGTTTATATTACAGATAGATACATATGTTATTAGTTTATATTACAGATACATATGTTATTAGTTTATATTACAGATACATATGTTATTAGTTATATTACAGATACATATGTTATTAGTTTATATTACAGATAGATACATATGTTATTAGTTTAAGTTTATATAACAGATAGGTACATATTTTATTAGGTTTTATTACAGATAGATACATATGTTATTAGGTTATATAACAGATAGATACATATGTTATTAGTTTATATTACAGATAGATACATATGTTATTAGTTTATATTACAGATAGATACATATGTTATTAGTTATATTACAGATAGATACATATGTTATTAGTTTATATTACAGATAGATACATATGTTATTAGTTTATATTACAGATACATATGTTATTAGTTATATTACAGATAGATACATATGTTATTAGTTTATATTACAGATACATATGTTATTAGTTATATTACAGATAGATACATATGTTATTAGTTTATATTACAGATACATATGTTATTAGTTATATTACAGATAGATACATATGTTATTAGTTATATTACAGATAGATACATATGTTATTAGTTTATATTACAGATACATATGTTATTAGTTATATTACAGATAGATACATATGTTATTAGTTTATATTACAGATACATATGTTATTAGTTTATATTACAGATACATATGTTATTAGTTTATATTACAGATACATATGTTATTAGTTTATATTACAGAGAGATACATATGTTATTAATTTATATTACAGATACATATGTTATTAGTTTATATTACAGAGAGATACATATGTTATTAATTTATATTACAGATACATATGTTATTAGTTATATTACAGATAGATACATATGTTATTAGTTTATATTACAGATACATATGTTATTAGTTATATTACAGATAGATACATATGTTATTAGTTATATTACAGATAGATACATATGTTATTAGGTTATATTACAGATAGATACATATGTTATTAGTTTATATTACAGATACATATGTTATTAGTTTATATTACAGATACATATGTTATTAGTTTATATTACAGATACATATGTTATTAGTTTATATTACAGATACATATATTATTAGTTTATATTACAGATAACATATGTTATTAGTTATATTACAGATAGATAACATATGTTATTAGTTTATATTACAGATTACATATGATATTAGTTTATATTACAAGATACATATGTTATTAGTTTATATTACAGAGAGATACATATGTTATTAGGTTATTAACAGATAGATACACATGTTATTAGTTTACTATTACAGATAGATTACATATGCTTATTAGGTTATATTACAGATCGATACATCTGTTATTAGGTTATATTACAGATAGATACATATGTTATTAGGTTATATTACCAGATAAATAAATATGTTATTAGTTTATTATTACAATAGGTACAAGGATACATATGTTATTAGTTTTATATTACCAGATTAGATAACATATGTTATTAGTTTATATTAAGATAGATAATATTAATACTATATTCTGGTATATACAGATAGTAATAGGTTATTAGGTTTATATTACAGATAGATACATATATTATTAGGTATATATTGCAGATAAATTACATGTTATTAGGTTATATTACAGATACATATGTTATTAGTTTATATTACAGATAGATACATATGTTATTAGTTTATATTACAGATAGATACATATGTTATTAGTTTATATTACAGATAGATACATATGTTATTAGGTTATATTACAGATAAATACATATGTTATTAGTTTATATTACAGATAGATACATATGTTATTAGGTTATATTACAGATAGATACATATGTTATTAGGTTATATTACAGATACATATGTTATTAGGTTATATTACAGATAGGTACATATTTTATTAGGTTTTATTACAGATAGATACATATGTTATTAGTTTATATTACAGAGAGATACATATGTTATTAGGTTATATAACAGATAGATACACATGTTATTAGTTTATATTACAGATAGATACATATGTTATTAGGTTATATTACAGATAGATACATATGTTATTAGGTTATATTACAGATAGATACATATGTTATTAGGTTATATTACAGATAAATACATATGTTATTAGTTTATATTACAGATAGGTACATATATATTATGTTATATACCAGATAGATACATATGTTATTAGTTTATATTACAGATAGATACATATGTTATTAGTTTATATTACAGATAGATACATATATATTATGTTATATACCAGATAGATACATAGGTTATTAGGTTATATTACAGATAGATACATATATTATTAGGTTATATTGCAGATAAATACATGTTATTAGGTTATATTACAGATACATATGTTATTAGTTTATATTACAGATAGATACATATGTTATTAGTTTATATTACAGATAGATACATATGTTATTAGTTTATATTACAGATAGATACATATGTTATTAGGTTATATTACAGATAAATACATATGTTATTAGTTTATATTACAGATAGATACATATGTTATTAGTTTATATTACAGATAGATACATATGTTATTAGTTATATTACAGATAGATACATATGTTATTAGGTTATATTACAGATAGATACATATGTTATTAGGTACATATTAACAGAATAGATACATATGTTATTAGTTTACTATTACAGAAGCATACATATGTTTATCTAGGTTATATTACAGATAGATACATATGTTATTAGTTTATATTACTGATAGATACATATGTTATTAGGTTATATTACCAGATAGATCATATTTTATTAGGTTATATACAGGATACCTATGTTAATTAGGTTATATTACAGATACATATGTTATTAGGTTATATTACAGATAGAACATATGTTATTAGGTTACTATTAGCGAAGATACATATGGTTATTAGGTAATATTCCAGATACCTATTGTTATCTAGTTATATTGCAGATAGATACATAGTATTAGGTTATATTACAGATACATATGTTATTAGGTTATATTACAGATACATATGTTATTAGTTTATATTACAGATAGATACATATGTTATTAGGTTATATTACAGATAGATACATATGTTATTAGGTTATATTACAGATACATATGTTATTAGGTTATATTACAGATACATATGTTATTAGTTTATATTACAGATAGATACATATGTTATTAGGTTATATTACAGATAGATACATATGTTATTAGGTTATATTACAGATACATATGTTATTAGGTTATATTACAGATACATATGTTATTAGGTTATATTACAGATACATATGTTATTAGTTATATTGCAGATAGATACATATGTTATTAGGTTATATTACAGATAGATACATATGTTATTAGGTTATATTACAGATACATATGTTATTAGTTTATATTACAGATAGATACATATGTTATTAGTTTATATTACAGATACATATGTTATTAGTTTATATTACAGATAGATACATATGTTATTAGTTTATATTACAGATACATATGTTATTAGTTTATATTACAGATAGATACATATGTTATTAGTTTATACTACAGATACATATGTTATTAGTTTATATTACAGATACATATGTTATTAGTTATATTACAGATAGATACATATGTTATTAGTTATATTGCAGATAGATACATATGTTATTAGGTTATATTACAGATACATATGTTATTAGTTATATTGCAGATAGATACATATGTTATTAGGTTATATTACAGATAGATACATATGTTATTAGGTTATATTACAGATACATATGTTATTAGGTTATATTACAGATACATATGTTATTAGGTTATATTACAGATAGATACATATGTTATTAGGTTATATTACAGATACATATGTTATTAGGTTATATTACAGATAGATACATATGTTATTAGGTTATATTACAGATACATATGTTATTAGGTTATATTACAGATACATATGTTATTAGGTTATATTACAGATAGATACATATGTTATTAGGTTATATTACAGATACATATGTTATTAGGTTATATTACAGATACATATGTTATTAGGTTATATTACAGATAGATACATATGTTATTAGGTTATATTACAGATACATATGTTATTAGGTTATATTACAGATAGATACATATGTTATTAGTTTATATTACAGATAGATACATATGTTATTAGGTTATATTACAGATACATATGTTATTAGGTTATATTACAGATAGATACATATGTTATTAGGTTATATTACAGATACATATGTTATTAGGTTATATTACAGATAGATACATATGTTATTAGGTTATATTACAGATACATATGTTATTAGGTTATATTACAGATAGATACATATGTTATTAGGTTATATTACAGATAGATACATATGTTATTAGGTTATATTACAGATACATATGTTATTAGTTTATATTACAGATACATATGTTATTAGTTTATATTACAGAGAGATACATATGTTATTAATTTATATTACAGATACATATGTTATTAGTTTATATTACAGAGAGATACATATGTTATTAATTTATATTACAGATACATATGTTATTAGTTTATATTACAGATACATATGTTATTAGTTATATTACAGATAGATACATATGTTATTAGTTTATATTACAGATACATATGTTATTAGTTATATTACAGATAGATACATATGTTATTAGTTATATTACAGATAGATACATATGTTATTAGGTTATATTACAGATAGATACATATGTTATTAGTTTATATTACAGATACATATGTTATTAGTTTATATTACAGATACATATGTTATTAGTTTATATTACAGATACATATGTTATTAGTTTATATTACAGATACATATATTATTAGTTTATATTACAGATACATATGTTATTAGTTATATTACAGATAGATACATATGTTATTAGTTTATATTACAGATACATATGTTATTAGTTTATATTACAGATACATATGTTATTAGTTTATATTACAGAGAGATACATATGTTATTAGGTTATATAACAGATAGATACACATGTTATTAGTTTATATTACAGATAGATACATATGTTATTAGGTTATATTACAGATAGATACATATGTTATTAGGTTATATTACAGATAGATACATATGTTATTAGGTTATATTACAGATAGATACATATGTTATTAGGTTATATTACAGATAGATACATATGTTATTAGGTTATATTACAGATAGATACATATGTTATTAGGTTATATTACAGATAAATACATATGTTATTAGTTTATATTACAGATAGGTACATATATATTATGTTATATACCAGATAGATACATATGTTATTAGTTTATATTACAGATAGATACATATGTTATTAGTTTATATTACAGATAGATACATATATATTATGTTATATACCAGATAGATACATAGGTTATTAGGTTATATTACAGATAGATACATATATTATTAGGTTATATTGCAGATAAATACATGTTATTAGGTTATATTACAGATACATATGTTATTAGTTTATATTACAGATAGATACATATGTTATTAGTTTATATTACAGATAGATACATATGTTATTAGTTTATATTACAGATAGATACATATGTTATTAGGTTATATTACAGATAAATACATATGTTATTAGTTTATATTACAGATAGATACATATGTTATTAGGTTATATTACAGATAGATACATATGTTATTAGGTTATATTACAGATAGATACATATGTTATTAGTTTATATTACAGAGAGATACATATGTTATTAGGTTATATTACAGATAGATACATATGTTATTAGGTTATATTACAGATACATATGTTATTAGGTTATATTACAGATAGATACATATGTTATTAGTTTATATTACAGATACATATGTTATTAGGTTATATTACAGATACATATGTTATTAGTTATATTGCAGATAGATACATATGTTATTAGGTTATATTACAGATACATATGTTATTAGTTATATTGCAGATAGATACATATGTTATTAGGTTATATTACAGATACATATGTTATTAGTTTATATTACAGATAGATACATATGTTATTAGGTTATATTACAGATAGATACATATGTTATTAGGTTATATTACAGATATATACATGTTATTAGGTTATATTACAGATAGATACATATGTTATTAGGTTATATTACAGATAGATACATATGTTATTAGGTTATATTACAGATAGATACATATGTTATTAGGTTATATTACAGATAGATACATATGTTATTAGGTTATATTACAGATAGATACATATGTTATTAGGTTATATTACAGATAGATACATATGTTATTAGTTTATATTACAGATAGATACATATGTTATTAGTTTATATTACAGATACATATGTTATTAGTTTATATTACAGATACATATGTTATTAGTTTATATTACAGATACATATGTTATTAATTTATATTACAGATACATATGTTATTAGTTTATATTACAGATACATATGTTATTAATTTATATTACAGATACATATGTTATTAGTTTATATTACAGATACATATGTTATTAGTTTATATTACAGATACATATGTTATTAGTTTATATTACAGATAGATACATATGTTATTAGGTTATATTACAGATACATATGTTATTAGGTTATATTACAGATAGATACATATGTTATTAGGTTATATTACAGATAGATACATATGTTATTAGGTTATATTACAGATAGATACATGTTATTAGTTATATTACAGATAGATACATATGTTATTAGGTATATTATAGATAGATACATATGTTATTAGTTTATATTACAGATAGATACATATGTTATTAGTTTATATTACAGATAGATACATATGTTATTAGGTTATATTACAGACAGATACATATGTTATTAGTTTATATTACAGATAGATACATGTTATTAGTTTATATTACAGATAGATACATATGTTATTAGGTTATATTACAGATAGATACATATGTTATTAGGTTATATTACAGATAGATACATATGTTATTAGGTTTTATTACAGATAGATACATATGTTATTAGTTTATATTACAGATAGATACATGTTATTAGTTTATATTACAGATAGATACATGTTATTAGTTTATATTACAGATAGATACATATGTTATTAGGTTATATTACAGATAGATACATATGTTATTAGGTTATATTACAGATAGATACATATGTTATTAGGTTATATTACAGATAGATACATATGTTATTAGGTTATATTACAGATAGATACATATGTTATTAGTTTATATTACAGATAGATACATATGTTATTAGGTTATATTACAGACAGATACATATGTTATTAGTTTATATTACAGATAGATACATGTTATTAGTTTATATTACAGATAGATACATATGTTATTAGGTTATATTACAGATAGATACATATGTTATTAGGTTATATTACAGATAGATACATATGTTATTAGGTTTTATTACAGATAGATACATATGTTATTAGTTTATATTACAGATAGATACATATGTTATTAGGTTATATTACAGATAGATACATATGTTATTAGGTTATATTACAGATAGATACATATGTTATTAGGTTATATTACAGATAGATACATATGTTATTAGGTTATATTACAGATAGATACATATGTTATTAGGTTATATAACAGATAGATACATATGTTATTAGGTTATATTACAGATAGATACATATGTTATTAGGTTATATTACAGATAGATACATATGTTATTAGGTTATATTACAGATAGATACATATGTTATTAGGTTATATTACAGATAGATACATATGTTATTAGGTTATATTACAGATAGATACATATGTTATTAGGTTATATTACAGATAGATACATATGTTATTAGGTTATATTACAGATAAATACATATGTTATTAGTTTATATTACAGATAGGTACATATATATTATGTTATATACCAGATAGATACATATGTTATTAGTTTATATTACAGATAGATACATATGTTATTAGTTTATATTACAGATAGATACATATATATTATGTTATATACCAGATAGATACATAGGTTATTAGGTTATATTACAGATAGATACATATATTATTAGGTTATATTGCAGATAAATACATGTTATTAGGTTATATTACAGATACATATGTTATTAGTTTATATTACAGATAGATACATATGTTATTAGTTTATATTACAGATAGATACATATGTTATTAGTTTATATTACAGATAGATACATATGTTATTAGGTTATATTACAGATAAATACATATGTTATTAGTTTATATTACAGATAGATACATATGTTATTAGGTTATATTACAGATAGATACATATGTTATTAGGTTATATTACAGATACATATGTTATTAGGTTATATTACAGATAGGTACATATTTTATTAGGTTTTATTACAGATAGATACATATGTTATTAGTTTATATTACAGAGAGATACATATGTTATTAGGTTATATAACAGATAGATACACATGTTATTAGTTTATATTACAGATAGATACATATGTTATTAGGTTATATTACAGATAGATACATATGTTATTAGGTATATTACAGTAAGATACATAGTATTAGGTTATATTACAGATAGATACATATGTTATTAGGTTATATTACAGATAGATACATATGTTATTAGGTTATATTACAGATAAATACATATGTTATTAGTTTATATTACAGATAGGTACATATATATTATGTTATATACCAGATAGATACATATGTTATTAGTTTATATTACAGATAGATACATATGTTATTAGTTTATATTACAGATAGATACATATATATTATGTTATATACCAGATAGATACATAGGTTATTAGGTTATATTACAGATAGATACATATATTATTAGGTTATATTGCAGATAAATACATGTTATTAGGTTATATTACAGATACATATGTTATTAGTTTATATTACAGATAGATACATATGTTATTAGTTTATATTACAGATAGATACATATGTTATTAGTTTATATTACAGATAGATACATATGTTATTAGGTTATATTACAGATAAATACATATGTTATTAGTTTATATTACAGATAGATACATATGTTATTAGGTTATATTACAGATAGATACATATGTTATTAGGTTATATTACAGATACATATGTTATTAGGTTATATTACAGATACATATGTTATTAGGTTATATTACAGATACATATGTTATTAGTTATATTGCAGATAGATACATATGTTATTAGGTTATATTACAGATACATATGTTATTAGTTATATTGCAGATAGATACATATGTTATTAGGTTATATTACAGATACATATGTTATTAGTTTATATTACAGATAGATACATATGTTATTAGGTTATATTACAGATAGATACATATGTTATTAGGTTATATTACAGATATATACATGTTATTAGGTTATATTACAGATAGATACATATGTTATTAGGTTATATTACAGATAGATACATATGTTATTAGGTTATATTACAGATATATACATGTTATTAGGTTATATTACAGATAGATACATATGTTATTAGGTTATATTACAGATAGATACATATGTTATTAGGTTATATTACAGATAGATACATATGTTATTAGGTTATATTACAGATAGATACATATGTTATTAGGTTATATTACAGATAGATACATATGTTATTAGGTTATATTACAGATAGATACATATGTTATTAGTTTATATTACAGATAGATACATATGTTATTAGTTTATATTACAGATACATATGTTATTAATTTATATTACAGATACATATGTTATTAGTTTATATTACAGATACATATGTTATTAATTTATATTACAGATACATATGTTATTAGTTTATATTACAGATACATATGTTATTAGTTTATATTACAGATACATATGTTATTAGTTTATATTACAGATAGATACATATGTTATTAGGTTATATTACAGATACATATGTTATTAGTTTATATTACAGATACATATGTTATTAGTTTATATTACAGAAAGATACATATGTTATTAGGTTATATAACAGATAGATACATAGGTTATTAGTTATATTACAGATAGATACATATGTTATTAGTTTATATTACAGATAGATACATATGTTATTAGTTTATATTACAGATACATATGTTATTAATTTATATTACAGATAGATACATATGTTATTAGGTTATATTGCAGATAGATACATATGTTATTAGGTTATATTGCAGATAGATACATATGTTATTAGGTATATTACAGATAGATACATATGTTATTAGGTATATTACAGATAGATACATAGGTTATTAGGTATATTACAGATAAATACATATGTTATTAGGTTATATTACAGATAGATACATATGTTATTAGGTTATATAACAGATAGATACATATGTTATTAGGTTATATAACAGATAGATACATAGGTTATTAGTTATATTACAGATAGATACATATGTTATTAGTTTATATTACAGATACATATGTTATTAGTTTATATTACAGATAGATACATATGTTATTAGTTTATATTACAGATAGATACATATGTTATTAGTTTATATTACAGATACATATGTTATTAGGTTATATCACAGATAGATACATATGTTATTAGTTTATATTACAGATAGATACATATGTTATTAGGTTATATTACAGATAGATACATATGTTATTAGGTATATTACAGATAGATACATGTTATTAGGTTATATAACAGATAGATACATAGGTTATTAGTTATATTACAGATAGATACATATATTATTAGGTTATATTACAGATAGATACATATGTTATTAGGTTATATAACAGATAGATACATAGGTTATTAGTTATATTACAGATAGATACATATATTATTAGGTTATATTACAGATAGATACATATGTTATTAGTTTATATTACAGATAGATACATATGTTATTAGGTTATATAACAGATAGATACATGTGTTATTAGGTTTTATTACAGATAAATACATGTTATTAGCTTATATTACAGATAGATACATATGTTATTAGGTTATATAACAGATAGATACATAGGTTATTAGTTATATTGCAGATAGATACATGTGTTATTAGTTATATTGCAGATAGATACATATGTTATTAGTTATATTGCAGATAGATACATATGTTATTAGGTTATATAACAGATAGATACATAGGTTATTAGTTATATTACAGATAGATACATATGTTATTAGGTTATATTACAGATAGATACATATGTTATTAGGTATATTACAGATACATATGTTATTAGTTATATTACAGATAGATACATATGTTATTAGTTTATATTACAGATAGATACATAGGTTATTAGTTATATTACAGATAGATACATATGTTATTAGGTTATATTACAGATAGATACATATGTTATTAGGTTATATTACAGATATATACATATGTTATTAGTTTATATTACAGATAGATACATATGTTATTAGTTTATATTACAGATAGATACATATGTTATTAGTTTATATTACAGATAGATACATATGTTATTAGGTATATTACAGATAGATACATGTTATTAGCTTATATTACAGATAGATACATATGTTATTAGGTTATATTACAGATACATATGTTATTAGTTTATATTACAAATAGATACATATGTTATTAGTTTATATTACAGATATATATGTTATTAGTTTATATTACAGATAGATACATATGTTATTAGTTTATATTACAGATAGATACATATGTTATTAGGTTATATTACAGATAGATACATATGTTATTAGGTTATATTACAGATAGATACATATGTTATTAGTTATATTACAGATAGATACATATGTTATTAGTTTAAGTTTATATAACAGATAGGTACATATTTTATTAGGTTTTATTACAGATAGATACATATGTTATTAGGTTATATAACAGATAGATACATATGTTATTAGTTTATATTACAGATAGATACATATGTTATTAGTTTATATTACAGATAGATACATATGTTATTAGTTATATTACAGATAGATACATATGTTATTAGTTTATATTACAGATAGATACATATGTTATTAGTTTATATTACAGATACATATGTTATTAGTTATATTACAGATAGATACATATGTTATTAGTTTATATTACAGATACATATGTTATTAGTTATATTACAGATAGATACATATGTTATTAGTTTATATTACAGATACATATGTTATTAGTTATATTACAGATAGATACATATGTTATTAGTTATATTACAGATAGATACATATGTTATTAGTTTATATTACAGATACATATGTTATTAGTTATATTACAGATAGATACATATGTTATTAGTTTATATTACAGATACATATGTTATTAGTTTATATTACAGATACATATGTTATTAGTTTATATTACAGAGAGATACATATGTTATTAATTTATATTACAGATACATATGTTATTAGTTTATATTACAGAGAGATACATATGTTATTAATTTATATTACAGATACATATGTTATTAGTTTATATTACAGATACATATGTTATTAGTTATATTACAGATAGATACATATGTTATTAGTTTATATTACAGATACATATGTTATTAGTTATATTACAGATAGATACATATGTTATTAGTTATATTACAGATAGATACATATGTTATTAGGTTATATTACAGATAGATACATATGTTATTAGTTTATATTACAGATACATATGTTATTAGTTTATATTACAGATACATATGTTATTAGTTTATATTACAGATACATATGTTATTAGTTTATATTACAGATACATATATTATTAGTTTATATTACAGATACATATGTTATTAGTTATATTACAGATAGATACATATGTTATTAGTTTATATTACAGATACATATGTTATTAGTTTATATTACAGATACATATGTTATTAGTTTATATTACAGAGAGATACATATGTTATTAGGTTATATAACAGATAGATACACATGTTATTAGTTTATATTACAGATAGATACATATGTTATTAGGTTATATTACAGATAGATACATATGTTATTAGGTTATATTACAGATAGATACATATGTTATTAGGTTATATTACAGATAAATACATATGTTATTAGTTTATATTACAGATAGGTACATATATATTATGTTATATACCAGATAGATACATATGTTATTAGTTTATATTACAGATAGATACATATGTTATTAGTTTATATTACAGATAGATACATATATATTATGTTATATACCAGATAGATACATAGGTTATTAGGTTATATTACAGATAGATACATATATTATTAGGTTATATTGCAGATAAATACATGTTATTAGGTTATATTACAGATACATATGTTATTAGTTTATATTACAGATAGATACATATGTTATTAGTTTATATTACAGATAGATACATATGTTATTAGTTTATATTACAGATAGATACATATGTTATTAGGTTATATTACAGATAAATACATATGTTATTAGTTTATATTACAGATAGATACATATGTTATTAGGTTATATTACAGATAGATACATATGTTATTAGGTATATTACAGATAGATACATATGTTATTAGGTATATTACAGATAGATACATATGTTATTAGGTATATTACAGATAGATACATATGTTATTAGGTTATATTACAGATACATATGTTATTAGGTTATATTACAGATAGGTACATATTTTATTAGGTTTTATTACAGATAGATACATATGTTATTAGTTTATATTACAGAGAGATACATATGTTATTAGGTTATATAACAGATAGATACACATGTTATTAGTTTATATTACAGATAGATACATATGTTATTAGGTTATATTACAGATAGATACATATGTTATTAGGTTATATTACAGATAGATACATATGTTATTAGGTTATATTACAGATAAATACATATGTTATTAGTTTATATTACAGATAGGTACATATATATTATGTTATATACCAGATAGATACATATGTTATTAGTTTATATTACAGATAGATACATATGTTATTAGTTTATATTACAGATAGATACATATATATTATGTTATATACCAGATAGATACATAGGTTATTAGGTTATATTACAGATAGATACATATATTATTAGGTTATATTGCAGATAAATACATGTTATTAGGTTATATTACAGATACATTAGTAATTAGTAATTAGTTTATATTACAGATAGATACATATGTTATTAGGTTATATTACAGATAGATACATATGTTATTAGGTTATATTACAGATAGATACATATGTTATTAGTTTATATTACAGATAGATACATATGTTATTAGTTTATATTACAGATAGATACATATGTTATTAGGTTATATTACAGATAAATACATATGTTATTAGTTTATATTACAGATAGATACATATGTTATTAGGTTATATTACAGATAGATACATATGTTATTAGGTTATATTACAGATAGATACATATGTTATTAGTTTATATTACAGATAGATACATATGTTATTAGGTTATATTACAGATAGATACATATGTTATTAGGTTATATTACAGATACATATGTTATTAGGTTATATTACAGATACATATGTTATTAGGTTATATTACAGATACATATGTTATTAGTTTATATTACAGATAGATACATATGTTATTAGGTTATATTACAGATACATATGTTATTAGTTATATTGCAGATAGATACATATGTTATTAGGTTATATTACAGATACATATGTTATTAGTTTATATTACAGATAGATACATATGTTATTAGGTTATATTACAGATAGATACATATGTTATTAGGTTATATTACAGATACATATGTTATTAGGTTATATTACAGATACATATGTTATTAGGTTATATTACAGATACATATGTTATTAGTTATATTGCAGATAGATACATATGTTATTAGGTTATATTACAGATACATATGTTATTAGTTTATATTACAGATAGATACATATGTTATTAGGTTATATTACAGATAGATACATATGTTATTAGTTTATACTACAGATACATATGTTATTAGTTTATATTACAGATACATATGTTATTAGTTATATTACAGATAGATACATATGTTATTAGTTATATTGCAGATAGATACATATGTTATTAGGTTATATTACAGATACATATGTTATTAGTTATATTGCAGATAGATACATATGTTATTAGGTTATATTACAGATAGATACATATGTTATTAGGTTATATTACAGATACATATGTTATTAGGTTATATTACAGATACATATGTTATTAGGTTATATTACAGATAGATACATATGTTATTAGGTTATATTACAGATACATATGTTATTAGGTTATATTACAGATACATATGTTATTAGGTTATATTACAGATAGATACATATGTTATTAGGTTATATTACAGATACATATGTTATTAGGTTATATTACAGATACATATGTTATTAGGTTATATTACAGATAGATACATATGTTATTAGGTTATATTACAGATAGATACATATGTTATTAGTTTATATTACAGATAGATACATATGTTATTAGGTTATATTACAGATAGATACATATGTTATTAGGTTATATTACAGATAGATACATATGTTATTAGTTTATATTACAGATAGATACATATGTTATTAGGTTATATTACAGATACATATGTTATTAGGTTATATTACAGATAGATACATATGTTATTAGGTTATATTACAGATACATATGTTATTAGGTTATATTACAGATAGATACATATGTTATTAGGTTATATTACAGATACATATGTTATTAGGTTATATTACAGATAGATACATATGTTATTAGGTTATATTACAGATAGATACATATGTTATTAGGTTATATTACAGATACATATGTTATTAGTTTATATTACAGATACATATGTTATTAGTTTATATTACAGAGAGATACATATGTTATTAATTTATATTACAGATACATATGTTATTAGTTTATATTACAGAGAGATACATATGTTATTAATTTATATTACAGATACATATGTTATTAGTTTATATTACAGATACATATGTTATTAGTTATATTACAGATAGATACATATGTTATTAGTTTATATTACAGATACATATGTTATTAGTTATATTACAGATAGATACATATGTTATTAGTTATATTACAGATAGATACATATGTTATTAGGTTATATTACAGATAGATACATATGTTATTAGTTTATATTACAGATACATATGTTATTAGTTTATATTACAGATACATATGTTATTAGTTTATATTACAGATACATATGTTATTAGTTTATATTACAGATACATATATTATTAGTTTATATTACAGATACATATGTTATTAGTTATATTACAGATAGATACATATGTTATTAGTTTATATTACAGATACATATGTTATTAGTTTATATTACAGATACATATGTTATTAGTTTATATTACAGAGAGATACATATGTTATTAGGTTATATAACAGATAGATACACATGTTATTAGTTTATATTACAGATAGATACATATGTTATTAGGTTATATTACAGATAGATACATATGTTATTAGGTTATATTACAGATAGATACATATGTTATTAGGTTATATTACAGATAAATACATATGTTATTAGTTTATATTACAGATAGGTACATATATATTATGTTATATACCAGATAGATACATATGTTATTAGTTTATATTACAGATAGATACATATATATTATGTTATATACCAGATAGATACATAGGTTATTAGGTTATATTACAGATAGATACATATATTATTAGGTTATATTGCAGATAAATACATGTTATTAGGTTATATTACAGATACATATGTTATTAGTTTATATTACAGATAGATACATATGTTATTAGTTTATATTACAGATAGATACATATGTTATTAGTTTATATTACAGATAGATACATATGTTATTAGGTTATATTACAGATAAATACATATGTTATTAGTTTATATTACAGATAGATACATATGTTATTAGGTTATATTACAGATAGATACATATGTTATTAGGTTATATTACAGATAGATACATATGTTATTAGTTTATATTACAGAGAGATACATATGTTATTAGGTTATATTACAGATAGATACATATGTTATTAGGTTATATTACAGATACATATGTTATTAGGTTATATTACAGATACATATGTTATTAGGTTATATTACAGATACATATGTTATTAGTTATATTGCAGATAGATACATATGTTATTAGGTTATATTACAGATACATATGTTATTAGTTATATTGCAGATAGATACATATGTTATTAGTTATATTACAGATAGATACATATGTTATTAGGTTATATTACAGATAGATACATATGTTATTAGGTTATATTACAGATATATACATGTTATTAGGTTATATTACAGATAGATACATATGTTATTAGGTTATATTACAGATAGATACATATGTTATTAGGTTATATTACAGATATATACATGTTATTAGGTTATATTACAGATAGATACATATGTTATTAGGTTATATTACAGATAGATACATATGTTATTAGGTTATATTACAGATAGATACATATGTTATTAGGTTATATTACAGATAGATACATATGTTATTAGGTTATATTACAGATAGATACATATGTTATTAGGTTATATTACAGATAGATACATATGTTATTAGTTTATATTACAGATAGATACATATGTTATTAGTTTATATTACAGATACATATGTTATTAGTTTATATTACAGATACATATGTTATTAGTTTATTTTACAGATACATATGTTATTAATTTATATTACAGATACATATGTTATTAGTTTATATTACAGATACATATGTTATTAATTTATATTACAGATACATATGTTATTAGTTTATATTACAGATACATATGTTATTAATTTATATTACAGATACATATGTTATTAGTTTATATTACAGATACATATGTTATTAGTTTATATTACAGATACATATGTTATTAGTTTATATTACAGATAGATACATATGTTATTAGGTTATATTACAGATACATATGTTATTAGGTTATATTACAGATAGATACATATGTTATTAGGTTATATTACAGATAGATACATATGTTATTAGGTTATATTACAGATAGATACATGTTATTAGTTATATTACAGATAGATACATATGTTATTAGGTATATTATAGATAGATATATGTTATTAGGTATATTACAGATAGATACATATGTTATTAGTTTATATTACAGATAGATACATATGTTATTAGTTTATATTACAGATAGATACATATGTTATTAGGTTATATTACAGACAGATACATATGTTATTAGTTTATATTACAGATAGATACATGTTATTAGTTTATATTACAGATAGATACATATGTTATTAGGTTATATTACAGATAGATACATATGTTATTAGGTTATATTACAGATAGATACATATGTTATTAGGTTATATTACAGATAGATACATATGTTATTAGGTTATATTACAGATAGATACATATGTTATTAGGTTATATTACAGACAGATACATATGTTATTAGTTTATATTACAGATAGATACATGTTATTAGTTTATATTACAGATAGATACATATGTTATTAGGTTATATTACAGATAGATACATATGTTATTAGGTTATATTACAGATAGATACATATGTTATTAGGTTTTATTACAGATAGATACATATGTTATTAGTTTATATTACAGATAGATACATATGTTATTAGGTTATATTACAGATAGATACATATGTTATTAGGTTATATTACAGATAGATACATATGTTATTAGGTTATATTACAGATAGATACATATGTTATTAGGTTATATTACAGATAGATACATATGTTATTAGGTTATATAACAGATAGATACATATGTTATTAGGTTATATTACAGATAGATACATATGTTATTAGGTTATATTACAGATAGATACATATGTTATTAGGTTATATTACAGATAGATACATATGTTATTAGGTTATATTACAGATAGATACATATGTTATTAGGTTATATTACAGATAGATACATATGTTATTAGGTTATATTACAGATAGATACATATGTTATTAGGTTATATTACAGATAAATACATATGTTATTAGTTTATATTACAGATAGGTACATATATATTATGTTATATACCAGATAGATACATATGTTATTAGTTTATATTACAGATAGATACATATGTTATTAGTTTATATTACAGATAGATACATATATATTATGTTATATACCAGATAGATACATAGGTTATTAGGTTATATTACAGATAGATACATATATTATTAGGTTATATTGCAGATAAATACATGTTATTAGGTTATATTACAGATACATATGTTATTAGGTTATATTACAGATAAATACATATGTTATTAGTTTATATTACAGATAGATACATATGTTATTAGGTTATATTACAGATAGATACATATGTTATTAGGTTATATTACAGATACATATGTTATTAGGTTATATTACAGATAGGTACATATTTTATTAGGTTTTATTACAGATAGATACATATGTTATTAGTTTATATTACAGAGAGATACATATGTTATTAGGTTATATAACAGATAGATACACATGTTATTAGTTTATATTACAGATAGATACATATGTTATTAGGTTATATTACAGATAGATACATATGTTATTAGGTTATATTACAGATAGATACATATGTTATTAGGTTATATTACAGATAAATACATATGTTATTAGTTTATATTACAGATAGGTACATATATATTATGTTATATACCAGATAGATACATATGTTATTAGTTTATATTACAGATAGATACATATGTTATTAGTTTATATTACAGATAGATACATATATATTATGTTATATACCAGATAGATACATAGGTTATTAGGTTATATTACAGATAGATACATATATTATTAGGTTATATTGCAGATAAATACATGTTATTAGGTTATATTACAGATACATATGTTATTAGTTTATATTACAGATAGATACATATGTTATTAGTTTATATTACAGATAGATACATATGTTATTAGTTTATATTACAGATAGATACATATGTTATTAGGTTATATTACAGATAAATACATATGTTATTAGTTTATATTACAGATAGATACATATGTTATTAGGTTATATTACAGATAGATACATATGTTATTAGGTTATATTACAGATAGATACATATGTTATTAGTTTATATTACAGATAGATACATATGTTATTAGGTTATATTACAGATAGATACATATGTTATTAGGTTATATTACAGATACATATGTTATTAGGTTATATTACAGATACATATGTTATTAGGTTATATTACAGATACATATGTTATTAGTTATATTGCAGATAGATACATATGTTATTAGGTTATATTACAGATACATATGTTATTAGTTATATTGCAGATAGATACATATGTTATTAGGTTATATTACAGATACATATGTTATTAGTTTATATTACAGATAGATACATATGTTATTAGGTTATATTACAGATAGATACATATGTTATTAGGTTATATTACAGATATATACATGTTATTAGGTTATATTACAGATAGATACATATGTTATTAGGTTATATTACAGATAGATACATATGTTATTAGGTTATATTACAGATATATACATGTTATTAGGTTATATTACAGATAGATACATATGTTATTAGGTTATATTACAGATAGATACATATGTTATTAGGTTATATTACAGATAGATACATATGTTATTAGGTTATATTACAGATAGATACATATGTTATTAGGTTATATTACAGATAGATACATATGTTATTAGTTTATATTACAGATAGATACATATGTTATTAGTTTATATTACAGATACATATGTTATTAATTTATATTACAGATACATATGTTATTAGTTTATATTACAGATACATATGTTATTAATTTATATTACAGATACATATGTTATTAGTTTATATTACAGATACATATGTTATTAGTTTATATTACAGATACATATGTTATTAGTTTATATTACAGATAGATACATATGTTATTAGGTTATATTACAGATACATATGTTATTAGGTTATATTACAGATAGATACATATGTTATTAGGTTATATTACAGATAGATACATATGTTATTAGGTTATATTACAGATAGATACATGTTATTAGTTATATTACAGATAGATACATATGTTATTAGGTATATTATAGATAGATATATGTTATTAGGTATATTACAGATAGATACATATGTTATTAGTTTATATTACAGATAGATACATATGTTATTAGTTTATATTACAGATAGATACATATGTTATTAGGTTATATTACAGACAGATACATATGTTATTAGTTTATATTACAGATAGATACATGTTATTAGTTTATATTACAGATAGATACATATGTTATTAGGTTATATTACAGATAGATACATATGTTATTAGGTTATATTACAGATAGATACATATGTTATTAGGTTTTATTACAGATAGATACATATGTTATTAGTTTATATTACAGATAGATACATGTTATTAGTTTATATTACAGATAGATACATGTTATTAGTTTATATTACAGATAGATACATATGTTATTAGGTTATATTACAGATAGATACATATGTTATTAGGTTATATTACAGATAGATACATATGTTATTAGGTTATATTACAGATAGATACATATGTTATTAGTTTATATTACAGATAGATACATATGTTATTAGGTTATATTACAGACAGATACATATGTTATTAGTTTATATTACAGATAGATACATGTTATTAGTTTATATTACAGATAGATACATATGTTATTAGTTATATTACAGATAGATACATATGTTATTAGGTTATATTACAGATAGATACATATGTTATTAGGTTTTATTACAGATAGATACATATGTTATTAGTTTATATTACAGATAGATACATATGTTATTAGGTTATATTACAGATAGATACATATGTTATTAGGTATATTACAGTAAGATACATAGTATTAGGTTATATTACAGATAGATACATATGTTATTAGTTTATATTACAGATAGATACATATGTTATTAGGTTATATTACAGATACATACATATGTTATTAGGTTATATTACAGATAGATACATATGTTATTAGTTTATATTACAGATAGATACATATGTTATTAGGTTATATTACAGATAGATACATATGTTATTAGTTTATATTACAGATAGATACATATGTTATTAGGTATATTACAGTAAGATACATAGTATTAGGTTATATTACAGATAGATACATATGTTATTAGTTTATATTACAGATAGATACATATGTTATTAGTTTATATTACAGATAGATACATATGTTATTAGTTTATATTACAGATAGATACATATGTTATTAGGTTATATTACAGATAGATACATATGTTATTAGGTATATTACAGTAAGATACATAGTATTAGTTTATATTACAGATAGATACATATGTTATTAGTTTATATTACAGATAGATACATATGTTATTAGGTATATTACAGATAGATACATATGTTATTAGGTTATATTACAGATAGATACATATGTTATTAGTTTATATTACAGATAGATACATGTTATTAGTTTATATTACAGATAGATACATATGTTATTAGGTTATATTACAGATAGATACATATGTTATTAGGTTATATTACAGATAGATACATATGTTATTAGTTTATATTACAGATAGATACATGTTATTAGTTTATATTACAGATAGATACATATGTTATTAGGTTATATTACAGATAGATACATATGTTATTAGGTTATATTACAGATAGATACATATGTTATTAGGTTATATTACAGATAGATACATATGTTATTAGGTTATATTACAGATAGATACATATGTTATTAGGTTATATAACAGATAGATACATATGTTATTAGGTTATATTACAGATAGATACATATGTTATTAGGTTATATTACAGATAGATACATATGTTATTAGGTTATATTACAGATAGATACATATGTTATTAGGTTATATTACAGATAGATACATATGTTATTAGTTTATATTACAGATAGATACATATGTTATTAGTTTATATTACAGATAGATACATATGTTATTAGTTTATATTACAGATAGATACATATGTTATTAGTTTATATTACAGATATATATGTTATTAGTTTATATTACAGATACATATGTTATTAGGTTATATTACAGATACATATGTTATTAGGTTATATTACAGATACATATGTTATTAGGTTATATTACAGTTAGATACATATGTTATTAGGTTATATTACAGATAGATACATGTGTTATTAGGTTATATTACAGATATATATGTTATTAGGTTATATTACAGATAGATACATATGTTATTAGGTTATATTACAGATAGATACATATGTTATTAGGTTATATTACAGATAGATACATATGTTATTAGTTTATATTACAGATAGATACATATGTTATTAGGTTATATTACAGATAGATACATATGTTATTAGTTTATATTACAGATAGATACATATGTTATTAGTTTATATTACAGATACATATGTTATTAGTTTATAGTACAGATAGATACATATGTTATTAGTTTATATTACAGATACATATGTTATTAGTTTATATTACAGATAGATATGTTATTAGTTTATATTACAGATACATATGTTATTAGTTTATATTACAGATACATATGTTATTAGTTTATATTACAGATACATATGTTATTAGGTTATATTACAGATAGATACATATGTTATTAGTTTATATTACAGATAGATACATATGTTATTAGGTTATATTACAGATAGATACATATGTTATTAGGTTATATTACAGATAGATACATATGTTATTAGTTTATATTACAGATAGATACATATGTTATTAGGTTATATTACAGTTAGATACATATGTTATTAGGTTATATTACAGATAGATACATATGTTATTAGTTTATATTACAGATAGATACATATGTTATTAGTTTATATTACAGATAGATACATATGTTATTAGGTTATATTACAGATAGATACATATGTTATTAGTTTATATTACAGATAGATACATATGTTATTAGGTTATATTACAGATAGATACATATGTTATTAGTTTATATTACAGATAGATACATATGTTATTAGTTTATATTACAGATACATATGTTATTAGGTTATATTACAGATACATATGTTATTAGTTTATATTACAGATAGATATGTTATTAGTTTATATTACAGATAGATACATATGTTATTAGTTTATATTACAGATACATATGTTATTAGGTTATATTACAGATACATATGTTATTAGGTTATATTACAGATAGATACATATGTTATTAGGTTATATTACAGATAGATACATATGTTATTAGTTTATATTACAGATAGATACATATGTTATTAGTTTATATTACAGATACATATGTTATTAGTTTATATTACAGATACATATGTTATTAGTTTATATTACAGATAGATACATATGTTATTAGTTTATATTACAGATACATATGTTATTAGTTTATATTACAGAGAGATACATATGTTATTAGGTTATATTACAGATAGATACATATGTTATTAGTTTATATTACAGATAGATACATATGTTATTAGTTTATATTACAGATACATATGTTATTAGGTTATATTACAGATAGATACATATGTTATTAGTTTATATTACAGATAGATACATATGTTATTAGTTTATATTACAGATACATATGTTATTAGTTTATATTACAGATAGATACATATGTTATTAGTTTATATTACAGATAGATACATATGTTATTAGTTTATATTACAGATAGATACATATGTTATTAGGTTATATTACAGATAGATACATATGTTATTAGGTTATATTACAGATACATATGTTATTAGGTTATATTACAGATAGATACATATGTTATTAGTTTATATTACAGATAGATACATATGTTATTAGGTTATATTACAGATAGATACATATGTTATTAGGTTATATTACAGATAGATACATATGTTATTAGGTATATTACAGATAAATACATATGTTATTAGGTTATATTACAGATAGGTACATATTTTATTAGGTTTTATTACAGATAGATCCGTAGGCCTAGATCACAAGTTCATCTTGTATGTTTAAGGGATTGGATATAATTAATAGATTTGTAGACTACTGTGCATAATCAGTAGCGCTAGTCTGACTTTCAGTAAATTGTTTTGATACATTTGCTGTTAGCAGCACAGACAGTGCATAGAATTAACCCCATATTACTAGTAACACACATAGCTGTGTCAGTATAAAGGCTTTTGCTCAGTAACAGTTGGAGAGCTCAGGTAAACTTCCTCTAGATAATATACAGAGGGAACATGTTTTATCTCTGCAGCCCCTGCTATGATTGTTCACATACCTATATACTCTAGCATATCTGTACAAGCCTGGGCATTACCTATATACTCTAGCATATCTGTACAAGCCTGGGCATTACCTATATACTCTAGCATATCTGTACAAGCCTGGGCATTACCTATATACTCTAGCATATCTGTACAAGCCTGGGCATTACCTATATACTCTAGCATATCTGTACAAGCCTGGGCATTACCTATATACTCTAGCATATCTGTACAAGCCTGGGCATTTACCTATATACTCTAGCATATCTGTAGCAAGCCTGGGGCATTACCTATATACTCATAGCATATCTGTACAAGCCCTGGGCATTACCTATATACCTCTAGCATATCTGTACAAGCCTGGGCATTACCTATATACTCTAGCATATCTGTACAAGCCTGGGCATTACCTATATACTCTAGCATATCTGTACAAGCCTGGGCAATTACCTATATACTCTAGCATATCTGTACAAGCTCTGGGCATTACCTATATACCTCTAGCATATCTGTACAAGCCTGGGCATTACCTATATACCTCTAGCATATTGTACAAGCCTGGGCATTACCTATATACTCTAGCATATCTGTACAAGCCTGGGCATTACCTATATACTCTAGCATATCTGTACAAGCCTGGGCATTACCTATATACTCTAGCATATCTGTACAAGCCTGGGCATTACCTATATACTCTAGCATATCTGTACAAGCCTGGGGCATATTACCTATATACCTCTAGCATATCTGTACAAGCCTGGGCATTTACCTATATACTCTAGCATATCTGTACAAGCCTGGGCATTACCTATATACTCTAGCATATCTGTACAAGCTCTGGGCATTTACCTATATACTCTAGCATATCTGTACAAGCCTGGGCATTACCTATATACTCTAGCATATCTGTACAAGCCTGGGCATTACCTATATACTCTAGCATATCTGTACAAGCCTGGGGCATTACCTTATATACTCTAGCATATCTGTACAAGCCTGGGGCATTACCTATATACTCTAGGCATATCTGTACAAAGCCTGGGCATTACCTATATACTCTAGCATATCTGTACAAGCCTGGGCAATTACCTATATACTCTAGCATATCTGTACAAGCCTGGGCATTTCCTATATACTCTAGGCATATCTGTACAAGCCTGGGCATTACCTATATACTCTAGCATATCTGTACAAGCCTGGGCATTACCTATATACTCTAGCATATCTGTACAAGCCTGGGCATTACCTATATACTCTAGCATATCTGTACAAGCCTGGGCATTACCTATATACTCTAGCATATCTGTACAAGCCTGGGCATTACCTATATACTCTAGCATATCTGTACAAGCCTGGGCATTACCTATATACTCTAGCATATCTGTACAAGCCTGGGCATTACCTATATACTCTAGCATATCTGTACAAGCCTGGGCATTACCTATATACTCTAGCATATCTGTACAAGCCTGGGCATTACCTATATACTCTAGCATATCTGTACAAGCCTGGGCATTACCTATATACTCTAGCATATCTGTACAAGCCTGGGCATTACCTATATACTCTAGCATATCTGTACAAGCCTGGGCATTACCTATATACTCTAGCATATCTGTACAAGCCTGGGCATTACCTATATACTCTAGCATATCTGTACAAGCCTGGGCATTACCTATATACTCTAGCATATCTGTACAAGCCTGGGCATTACCTATATACTCTAGCATATCTGTACAAGCCTGGGCATTACCTATATACTCTAGGCATATCTGTACAAGCCTGGGCATTACCTATATACTCTAGCATATCTGTACAAGCCTGGGCATTACCCTATATACTCTAGCATATCTGTACAAGCCTGGGCATTACCTATATACTCTAGCATATCTGTACAAGCCTGGGCATTACCTATATACTCTAGCATATCTGTACAAGCCTGGGCATTACCTATATACTCTAGCATATCTGTACAAGCCTGGGCATTACCTATATACTCTAGCATATCTGTACAAGCCTGGGCATTACCTATATACTCTAGCATATCTGTACAAGCCTGGGCATTACCTATATACTCTAGCATATCTGTACAAGCCTGGGCATTACCTATATACTCTAGCATATCTGTACAAGCCTGGGCATTACCTATATACTCTAGCATATCTGTACAAGCCTGGGCATTACCTATATACTCTAGCATATCTGTACAAGCCTGGGCATTACCTATATACTCTAGCATATCTGTACAAGCCTGGGCATTACCTATATACTCTAGCATATCTGTACAAGCCTGGGCATTACCTATATACTCTAGCATATCTGTACAAGCCTGGGCATTACCTATATACTCTAGCATATCTGTACAAGCCTGGGCATTACCTATATACTCTAGCATATCTGTACAAGCCTGGGCATTACCTATAACGCTTTATTAACAATATTCTTGATTTTAGGATCATTACAACATGACTCCTCGCTCAGTGTGCAGTAACAGCTGTGCCCCTGGGTACAGGAAGGTGCCTTTAAAACAACGACCGGTCTGCTGCTATATCTGTGCAAAATGTCCTGAGGGAGAGATCTCTAACATAACAGGTCAGTTTGTAAAAATATTATAATATAATTTATTTAGTAATTTACACTTATAGAGAAAATATTAGGACATATGTAAATATCCTTAAAAAAGCAAGGGAATAAACACAGCACACGAAAAGTACTTTTTAAAAAAAATCCAAATATTTAATTCTCCCAAAGCACATTCAAGTGATCCGTCTGTCTGTGCTTAACTGCACCGATCAAAGTGAAAACTTAAAACTTTAAAACAAAAAGGTATACAAGAAGCTAAAGAACCTTCCCAGTCCCTATGCATACGTATGCAAGTCTAAATATTCCTACATCTATAGAATGAGAGTCATAACTAGCGCTGCGGAATCTGTTGGCGTTCTACAAATAACCGATAATAATAACAATATATGAATACAGATGCAGTATTGTACATAAGATGTATATAAATGCAATACTATAAACAGAAATTACAAAGGGAAAAGATGTGGATACTCCCTAACATATAGGTACACACAATCTCCATAAACCCCAGTGTCCATGCCCAGACTGATGATATATTCTCAGCTGTAAATGTAAACATATGGTTGTAAGCCAATGGACAAGTCACCGGTAAGAAGATAGATAGGACTGCAGCAATTCCTACTGCACACTAGGTCATTCCGGTATGTAACTTCTTATGCAAAAGCAAGCAAGGAATCCACACTTCTCTTTGATATTTAGATGCAATGTTTCAGTCAACCTGTGTGCTGTTACAATCCGTAATTCCTCGGGGTGTGACGTATCCCCCAGTGGGAGTGGCAAACCGTCACCACGGCTGTGAATGGCTCCCAGCCAAAGGACCAGTTCCTATAGGTCAGAGAACGGCCAACTGGATCAACAGGCAGCCGCAATACCGTACACACTTTGCAAAGGTTATAGTAAAAATACCAAGATGTACCGTCTTGTATGAGGTAGATTTCCTTTATGTAGATCATCACCACATCCGTTTATCTGACTTGAGGCAAATTACACATAGTGCCCTGACGAACCCCTGTGATACTTGAAGTGGGGGTGAAACGTGTGTCGGCACTATGTGAAATTTGCCTCAGAAGTAAGTGGACATTCTTCTGGGGAATTAGTGGTATCACAAGACGCTGAGGTTCTATCCCAGTTTAACAGCTTTTATTCACTACTTATGGAAATCTAATGGAGCAGGACATGCCTATGCACTGAAATGATAGCGCGTCCTGTAAGACTGTGAAGAAATATAATGTTCAAGTGAGATAAACGGATGTGGTGATGATCTACTAAATAGAAATCCGTTTATCTCACTTGAACATTATTGTTACAGTACCAACAGTGTACCAAGGGTTAATACCAGGGAACAACGTCCTGCATAGGGAATCAGCAATTCACAACCCAGCCAGTTTCCCTGCAAACATGAGACCAAGCTCCACCTTTCAGGTTTAAAACAGAATGTCTCCTTTATTTGAAGGCAGCACACAGATTTATACACCCTGGCTTCAGGTTACAGAGGGCATTGGTTTAACAGTAAAGCAAACATATGAACAATGCATCAAACCTCTAACAATTGTCTATTCACAGGTAAAACAGATTAACACATTAAGTTAATTTACTGGGAAAGAACGTTTACTCAGACAATCTGATATTGGCCAGTCTAGTTAACATAATCACACAAGGACACAATCAGTTTACCCAGACAGACTCCTGAGACACAATCATATCTGAAACATACATAGAATACATCTTATTACTGAATATAGGAACAGTTCTTATTAGCTATAAAGTCTTTTATGCCCACTTGGTTTATAGAGTCACAATTGCTCCCAAAAGGTGCACTCACACCCTGTACCCATCCTGTATTTATGGATACAGGGTGACATAGGCATAAGACAGAGTTATGAAAGTACATGGGGTGTCCAGCATATAAAATTCCATATTTCCATGCAGTCTCTGGGTATCCTTAAGCCCATGTACCTCCAGCCCAAAGAATGTTCCATAACAGGACCTCCAAGGCACAGTGGCGAGATTGGTCTCGTCACATATCTCCCCTTTTCCAAACAGACTAACAGGGTATCTGACCTCCTGCCGGTCAGTGCCCTGGTTAGTCCAGCAACCCACCCATAAAACACAATTAGTAGAACAGCCCACCCACAATAAATGGTTACTACACTTGAGTACGGGGAAAACTTGTCCATTTCCAGGTGCCTCACTACAGCTGTGTGGGGGACGGGTACGCTGAATTGGTGGGTTGCGAGGTGGGCAGAGACCAGCTGTACTCTGCCCAGGCGCCAGTACTACCATGGAAGTAGCCTGGTGGGAGCCTGGTTGCTGGAGGGGGAGACCGACTGTCTCCCCTTTGGATACATAGCTGTGCTGCTGGAGGGGGAGACCAATCGTCTCCCCTTTGGCTAAACAGCCGTGTTGCTGGGGGACAGGACCATCAAACTCCTCTCCCTCTGGTTTGTCATGCTCGGCTATCCAGGGTATGTACTGTGCCATATACCACCAGAGCGCCTGGTAGGCATGTCAGTTTGCTGGGACAATCCATCTGTATTCCCGTTATGAGAGAGAATTCCTGTCCATACAAACAAGGGTTCAAATTCCTCAGTGCCCAGACCAGGGCCAAACAGTCCTTCAAAATCCCATCAGCTTCTTTACGAGTTTTCTGTACCTGCTCTCTATAGGTATCCACAATCCCTTCATACTGACATAGGGTGCCCTTGAGTTGCTGCACCTCACTATGAGCCAGCGTCAGCTTCTCCTCAAGTGTCACTAAGTTTTTCTTTAATGTTTCACTCTCAAGCTGGTGTTTTCTGCAGTCTGTCGGTGCAGCTTGTCTAGCAGAGATTCCTGTTCTAAACGTGCTTTTTCCTCTGCGCTCCTCTTCTCCTTCATCAGCGCATTGTAACGGGACCTCCACATATCAATAGCGGATAGAGATTTACTGCGCTCAGCGTCCTGGGGCTTAGCAGCAGGTGGGTCAGTCTCTGCTGCACGGATCTGGGCACGGGTAGTCACAGAGTTAACATCAGCGGGACCCATAGGAGCGTAGGCAGAAACAAGGGGGGCCAAGTCATTTCCAAGAAGAACATCAGCAGGTAAGTCCTTCTTGACCCCCACATTCACAGGTCTAGCGCCCACTCCCCAATCCAAATGTACCCTGGCAACAGGTAGGCTGAACACATCGCCCCCTGCTACCCTCACAGCCACAGTGTCTCCAGTGTACTGTTTCTCAGACACCAAGTTCTTTTGAAGCAAGGTCATGGTAGCACCAGTATCCCGTAGACCACTGACCTTCTTCCCATTCACTTTAACCAGTTGCCGGTTATTCCTGTGGGCAGCTTGCACAAGGTCTGCCTCATGTAGGATGCTCCAGCATTCTTGCGCCTCTACGTAGCGGGCCGCAGGCTGAGGATTACGTGGGATTCCGCCGGCGGGTCTTCTCCAGGACTGCGCTTGGTTCGCTGCGTTTAGGGGACACTCTGGTCTTTTGTGCCCTAGTTGCTTACATCTAAAGCACCGAATAGGCTGTGAGTAGCACCGCAGGGCTCTCTGAGGGTAGTTCGTGGCCGGAGGCCGTGTGGTATAGTGGTGCGCCGGGGTTTGGTAACTGGCAGCTGCTGGGGTGACTGGGGGTCTGTACTCCACTCTAGCAGGGGGCTTAGTGGTAGCAGTGTCCAGTTTGCGGGCATCCGTATACTCATCTGCCAAGCGAGCCGCTTCCTGCAGGGTGGAGGGTTTACGGTCCCGAACCCACTCTCGAACTCCTGCGGGTAATTTGTCGAAGCAATGTTCCAACAGGAATAGCTGCAGCACCTCTTCCCCAGATATGGCTTGGCACCCCGCTATCCAGTGAGCTGCTGTGCGGTGCACCTTACATGCCCACTCAAGGTAGGAATCTCCAGCTAATTTAACAGTGTCTCTGAACCGTCTCCGGTATGCCTCTGGTGTAACCGCATACCTGGAGAGCAGAGCCTCTTTTACAGTATTATAATCCCTGACTTCCTCATCTGGAATGGCCCGAAAAGCCTCTCTGGCCCGGCCGGATAATTTTCCAGATAATATCGTGACCCAGTCCTCTGCGGGTACCTTGTGTAGTGCACATTGCCTCTCAAAATCCGCAAGGTACCCATCAATCTCTCCTTCTGTTTCCAGGAAGTTTTTAAAAGCTGCAAAATTTACTTTTCTCTTTTCCATCTTAGTCAGTATTGTAATAATCCCCCTCTTCCTGAGGTTACTGGCTTGTGTAGTTGCTCTTCTGGGCGATAAGGTTCATTCCGTCGCTGCCACCAATGTTACAGTACCAACAGTGTACCAAGGGTTAATACCAGGGAACAACGTCCTGCATAGGGAATCAGCAATTCACAAACCCAGCCAGTTTCCCTGCAAACATGAGACCAAGCTCCACCTTTCAGGTTTAAAAAAGAATAACTACTTTATTTGAAGGCAGCACACAGATTTATACACCCTGGCTTCAGGTTACAGAGGGCATTGGTTTAACAGTAAAGCAAACATATGAACAATGCATCAAACCTCTAACAATTGTCTATTCACAGGTAAAACAGATTAACACATTAAGTTAATTTACTGGGAAAGAACGTTTACTCAGACAATCTGATGTTGGGCAGTCTAGTTAACATAATCACACAAGGACACAATCAGTTTACCCAGACAGACTCCTGAGACACAATCATATCTGAAACATACATAGAATACATCTTATTACTGAATATAGGAACAGTTCTTATTAGCTATAAAGTCTTTTATGCCCACTTGGTTTATAGAGTCACAATTGCTCCCAAAAGGTGCACTCACACCCTGTACCCATCCTGTATTTATGGATACAGGGTGACATAGGCATAAGACAGAGTTATGAAAGTACATGGGGTGTCCAGCATATAAAATTCCATATTTCCATGCAGTCTCTGGGTATCCTTAAGCCCATGTACCTCCAGCCCAAAGAATGTTCCATAACAGGACCTCCAAGGCACAGTGGCGAGATTGGTCTCGTCACAATTATATTTCTTCACAGTCTTACAGGACGCGCTATCATTTCAGTGCATAGGCATGTCCTGCTCCATTAGATTCCCATAAGTAGTGAATAAAAGCTGTTAAACTGGGATAGAACCTCAGCGTCTTGTGATACCACTAATTCCCCAGAAGAATGTCCACTTACTTCTGAGGCAAATTTCACATAGTGCCGACACACGTTTCACCCCCACTTCAAGTATCACAGGGGTTCGTCAGGGCACTATGTGTAATTTGCCTCAAGTCAGATAAACGGATGTGGTGATGATCTACATAAAGGAAATCTACCTCATACAAGACGGTACATCTTGTTATTTTTACTATAACCTTTGCAAAGTGTGTACGGTATTGCGGCTGCCTGTTGATCCAGTTGGCCGTTCTCTGACCTATAGGAACTGGTCCTTTGGCTGGGAGCCATTCACAGCCGTGGTGACGGTTTGCCACTCCCACTGGGGGATACGTCACACGCCGAGGAATTACGGATTGTAACAGCACACAGGTTGACTGAAACATTGCATCTAAATATCAAAGAGAAGTGTGGATTCCTTGCTTGCTTTTGCATAAGAAGTTACATACCGGAATGACCTAGTGTGCAGTAGGAATTGCTGCAGTCCTATCTATCTTCTTACCGGTGACTTGTCCATTGGCTTACAACCATATGTTTACATTTACAGCTGAGAATATATCATCAGTCTGGGCATGGACACTGGGGTTTATGGAGATTGTGTGTACCTATATGTTAGGGATAGTGATGTCGCGAACATAAAAATTTGGGTTCACAAATGGTGAACGCGAACTTCCACAAATGTTCACGAAAGGGCGAACCGCCATAGACTTCAATAGGCAGGCGAATTTTAAAACCCACAGGGACTCTTTCTGGCCACAATAGTGATGGAAAAGTTGTTTAAAGGGGACTAACACCTGGACTGTGGCATGCCGGAGGGGGATCCATGGCAAAACTCCCACGGAAAATTACATAGTTGATGCAGAGTCTGGTTTTAAGCCATAAAGGGCATAAATCACCTAACATTCCTAAATTGTTTGGAATAACGTGCTTTAAAACATCAAGTATGATGTATCGATCAGGTAGTGTAAGGGTTATGCCCGCTTCACAGTGACAGACCAAACTCCCGCAGCGGGTACAACATCATCATCATCACACCGTACGTCCATGTGTGTAATGGTGCCTGACTGAGACATATCCCTGTTATCTACATCCTCTGGCAATAATGGTTGCGCATCACTCATTTCTTCCAACTGATGTGTAAATAACTTCTCTGACAGATCAAGTGAAGCGGCTGTGGTGCTAGTGTTGGTGGTGGCGGCAGGTGGGCGAGTGGTAACTTGAGAGGTGCCCAAAGCTAAGCTGGAGGAGGATGGTGCGTCAAGGTTCCGAGCGGAAGCTGTAGAAGATTGGGTGTCCTGTGTTAGCCAGTCAACTATGTCCTCAGAACTTTTCGAGTTCAGGGTACGTGGCCTCTGAACACTGGGCATTATTCTAGTGCCAAAGGGAATCACAGCATCACGACCATGACGGCCCCTGCGGGGTGGCCTGCCTCTGCCTGTCATTTTTTTCTAGATTAGCAGAAGTTGGCAGAGTTTTTTTTTCTAGATGGCAGAAGTTGGCAGAGTAGACGCTGTAGGCCTGACACACATGCTTGCAGACAACTAACTGCTATTCAATCTATTACAATAAAAAAAAAATTTTTTTAAATGTACACTACTGTTACAAAAGATATGAGTTGCACTGGTGTGACACTGTGCCCTGGCAGGCACTGAAACGCACACATGTGAAGGAAACTGACTGCTATTATTTCACTGTCAAATTTCTATTTTTTTTTTTAATGTACACTACTGTTACACCAGATATGAGTTGCACTGGTGTGACACTATGCCCTGGCAGGCACTGAAACGCACACGTGTGAAGGAAACTGACTGCTATTATTTCACTAGTTTTTTTTTAATGTACACTACTGTTACACCAGATATGAGTGGTGGCACTGGGGTGACACTGTGCCCTGGCAGGCCCTGAAACGCACACGCGTGAAGGAAACTGACTGCTATTATTTCACAGTCAAATTTCTAGTTTTTTTTTTAATGTACACTACTGTTACACCAGATATGAGTTGCACTGGGGTGACACTGTGCCCTGGCAGGCACTGAAACGCACAAGTGTGAAGGAAACTGACTGCTATTATTTCACAGTCAAATTTCTATTTTTTTTTTTTAACCCCTTAAGGACCAAGGCCATTTTTCAATTTCTTTCCCTTAAGGACCAGGGCTATTTTTACATTTCTGCGGTGTTTGTGTTTAGCTGTAAATTTCCTCTTACTCATTTACTGTACCCACACATATTATATACCGTTTTTCTCGCCACTAAATGGACTTTCTAAAGATACCATTATTTTCATCATATCTTATAATTTATTATTAAAAATATTATAAAATATGAGGAAAAAATTGAAAAAAACACACTTTTTCTAACTTTGACCCCCAAAATCTGTTACACATCTACAACCACCAAAAACACCCATGCTAAATAGTTTCTAAATTTTGTCCTGAGTTTAGAAATACCCAATGCTTTTTTTGCAAGTTATAGGGAAATAAATACAAGAAGCACTTTGCTATTTCAAAACCACTTTTTTTTCAAAATGAGCGCTAGTTACATTGGAACCCTGATATCTGTCAGGAATACCTGAATATCCATTGACATGTATATATTTTTTTTTTAGAAGACAACCCAAAGTATTGATCTAGGCCCATTTTGGTATATTTCATGCCACCATTTCACCGCCAAATGCGATCAAATAAAAAAAAATTGTTCACTTTTTCACAAACTTTAGGTTTCTCACAGAAATTATTTACAAACAACTTATGCAATAATGGCATAAATGGTTGTAAATGCTTCTCTGGGATCCCCTTTGTTCAGAAATAGCAGACATTTATGGCTTTGGCGTTGCTTTTTGTTAATTAGAAGGCTGCTAAATGCCACTGCGCACCACACGTGTTTTTTTCCCAGCAGTGAAGGGGTTAATTAGGGAGCATGTAGGGAGCTTGTAGAGTTAATTTTAGCTTAAGTGTAGTGTAGTAGACAACCCAAAGTATTGATCTAGGCCCATTTTGGTATATTTAATGCCACCATTTCACCGCCAAATGCGATCAAATAAAAAAAATTGTTCACTTTTTCACAAACTTTAGTTTTCTCACAGAAATTATTTACAAACAGCTTGTGCAATTATGGCAGAAATGGTTGTAAATGCTTTTCTGGGATCCCCTTTGTTCAGAAATAGCAGACTTATATGGCTTTGTAATTTCTGTGTATAGTATTGCATTTATATACATCTTATGTACAATACTGCATCTGTATTCATATACAGGGAGTGCATAATTATTAGGCAAGTTGTATTTTTGAGGATTAATTTTATTATTGAACAACAACCATGTTCTCAATGAACCCAAAAAACTCATTAATATCAAAGCTGAATAGTTTTGGAAGTAGTTTTTAGTTTGTTTTTAGTTATAGCTATTTTAGGGGGATATCTGTGTGTGCAGGTGACTATTACTGTGCAACTTAACAAAAAACAAATATATACCCATTTCAATTATTTATTTTTACCAGTGAAACCAATATAACATCTCAACATTCACAAATATACATTTCTGACATTCAAAAACAAAACAAAAACAAATCAGTGACCAATATAGCCACCTTTCTTTGCAAGGACACTCAAAATCCTGCCATCCATGGATTCTGTCAGTATTTTGATCTGTTCACCATCAACATTGCGTGCAGCAGCAACCACAGCCTCCCAGACACTGTTCAGAGAGGTGTACTGTTTTCCCTCCTTGTAAATCTCACATTTGATGATGGACCACAGGTTCTCAATGGGGTTCAGATCAGGTGAACAAGGAGGCCATGTCATTAGATTTTCTTCTTTTATACCCTTTCTTGCCAGCCACGCTGTGGAGTACTTGGACGCGTGTGATAGAGCATTGTCCTGCATGAAAATCATGTTTTTCTTGAAGGATGCAGACTTCTTCCTGTACCACTGCTTGAAGAAGGTGTCTTCCAGAAACTGGCAGTAGGACTGGGAGTTGAGCTTGACTCCATCCTCAACCCGAAAAGGCCCCACAAGCTCATCTTTGATGATACCAGCCCAAACCAGTACTCCACCTCCACCTTGCTGGCGTCTAAGTCAGACTGGAGCTCTCTGCCCTTTACCAATCCAGCCATGGGCCCATCCATCTGGCCCATCAAGACTCACTCTCATTTCATCAGTCCATAAAACCTTAGAAAAATCAGTCTTGAGATAGTTCTTGGCCCAGTCTTGACGTTTCATCTTGTGTGTCTTGTTCAGTGGTGGTCGTCTTTCAGCCTTTCTTACCTTGGCCATGTCTCTGAGTATTGCACACCTTGTGCTTTTGGGCACTCCAGTGATGTTGCAGCTCTGAAATATGGCCAAACTGGTGGCAAGTGGCATCTTGGCAGCTGCACGCTTGACTTTTCTCAGTTCATGGGCAGTTATTTTGCGCCTTGGTTTTTCCACACGCTTCTTGCGACCCTGTTGACTATTTTGAATGAAACGCTTGATTGTTCGATGATCATGCTTCAGAAGCTTTGCAATTTTAAGAGTGCTGCATCCCTCTGCAAGATATCTCACTATTTTTGACTTTTCTGAGCCTGTCAAGTCCTTCTTTTGACCCATTTTGCCAAAGGAAAGGAAGTTGCCTAATAATTATGCACACCTGATATAGGGTGTTGATGTCATTAGACCACACCCCTTCTCATTACAGAGATGCACATCACCTAATATGCTTAATTGGTAGTAGGCTTTCGAGCCTATACAGCTTGGAGTAAGACAACATGCATAAAGAGGATGATGTGGTCAAAATACTAATTTGCCTAATAATTCTGCACTCCCTGTATTGTTATTATTATTATTATTGGTTATTTGTAGAACGCCAACAGATTCCGCAGCGCTAGTTATGACTCTCATTCTATAGATGTAGGAATATTTAGACTTGCATACGTATGCATAGGGACTGGGAAGGTTCTTTAGCTTCTTGTATACCTTTTTGTTTTAAAGTTTTAAGTTTTCACTTTGATCGGTGCAGTTAAGCACAGACAGACGGATCACTTGAATGTGCATTGGGAGAATTAAATATTTGGAATTTTTTTAAAAAGTACTTTTCGTGTGCTGTGTTTATTCCCTTGCTTTTTTAGGATATTTACATATGTCCTAATATTTTCTCTTTCTTTTTGTAAGTGTAAATTGTATCTTAAGGGTAGCACCGATAAGTGAGTACAGCAATATTTTCTACTCAATCTTTGTTTTGTTAATTTATTTAGTAAACTTATCGTTCTCCACTTTAAGTCATCTCATCAGTATAGAGCGGTCTAAAAAAAAAAAAAAAAAGTTAAATATACAAATTATAATTTAAGATATTTATCTAAATATGCAGGGTTTGTATGCAAAGACATATGCATTATAATATAGGGTCTAAAAATAACAAAGACTTTTTTTTAAGTTCTCTCTCCATTCTAGTTATCTTGAGTATCAGGCCCTGGTATTTGTCTTTCTCTCCCTTTTTCGCCCTATTTCAAGTAGCAGTGTGTAAGGAAGAGAGATGTAGCAGACAAGTAGCAGTGAGTAAGGAAGAGAGATGTAGCAGACCAGTAGTAGTGTGTAAGGAAGAGAGATGTAGCAGACAAGTAGCAGTGAGTAAGGAAGAGAGATGTAGCAGACCAGTAGTAGTGTGTAAGGAAGAGAGATGTAGAAGACAAGTAGCAGTGTGTAAGGAAGAGAGATGTAGCAGACAAGTAGCAGTGAGTAAGGAAGAGAGATGTAGCAGATGAGTAGCAGTGAGTAAGGAAGAGAGATGTAGCAGACAAGTAGCAGTGAGTAAGGAAGAGAGATGTAGCAGATGAGTAGCAGTGAGTAAAGAAGAGAGATGTAGCAGACAAGTAGCAGTGAGTAAGGAATAGAGATGTAGAAGACAAGTAGCAGTGTGTAAGGAAGAGAGATGTAGAAGACAAGTAGCAGTGTGTAAGGAAGAGAGATGTAGAAGACAGGTAGCAGTGTGTAAGGAAGAGAGATGTAGCAGACCAGTAGCAGTGTGTAAGGAAGAGAGATGTAGCAGACAGGTAGCAATGAGTAAGGAAGAGAGATGTAGAAGACAAGTAGAAGTGTGTAAGGAAGAGAGATGTATCAGACAAGTAGCAGTGTGTAAGGAAGAGATGTAGCAGACAAGTAGCAGTGTGTAAGGAAGAGAGATGTAGCAGACAAGTAGCAGTGTGTAAGGAAGAGAGATGTAGAAGACAAGTAGCAGTGTGTAAGGAAGAGAGATGTATCAGACAAGTAGCAGTGAGTAAGGAAGAGAGATGTAGAAGACAAGTAGCAGTGTGTAAGGAAGAGAGATGTAGAAGACAAGTAGCAGTGAGTAAGGAAGAGAGATGTAGAAGACAAGTAGCAGTGAGTAAGGAAGAGAGATGTAGCAGACAAGTAGCAGTGTGTAAGGAAGAGAGATGTAGCAGACCAGTAGCAGTGAGTAAGGAAGAGAGATGTAGAAGACAAGTAGCAGTGAGTAAGGAATAGAGATGTAGAAGACAAGTAGCAGTGAGTAAGGAAGAGATGTAGCAGACAACTAGCAGTGAGTAAGGAAGAGATGTAGCAGACAAGTAGCAGTGAGTAAAGAAGAGAGATGTAGCAGACAAGTAGCAGTGTGTAAGGAAGAGAGATGTAGCAGACCAGTAGCAGTGAGTAAGGAAGAGAGATGTAGAAGACAAGTAGCAGTGAGTAAGGAAGAGATGTAGCAGACCAGTAGCAGTGTGTAAGGAAGAGAGATGTAGAAGACAAGTAGCAGTGAGTAAGGAATAGAGATGTAGAAGACAAGTAGCAGTGAGTAAGGAAGAGATGTAGCAGACAACTAGCAGTGTGTAAGGAAGAGAGATGTAGCAGACAAGTAGCAGTGTGTAAGGAAGAGAGATGTAGCAGACCAGTAGCAGTGAGTAAGGAAGAGAGATGTAGAAGACAAGTAGCAGTGAGTAAGGAAGAGATGTAGCAGACCAGTAGCAGTGTGTAAGGAAGAGAGATGTAGAAGACAAGTAGCAGTGAGTAAGGAAAAGAGATGTAGCAGACAAGTAGCAGTGTGTAAGGAAGAGAGATGTAGCAGACAAGTAGCAGTGTGTAAGGAAGAGAGATGAAGCAGACCAGTAGCAGTGAGTAAGGAAGAGAGATGTAGAAGACAAGTAGCAGTGAGTAAGGAATAGAGATGTAGAAGACAAGTAGCAGTGAGTAAGGAAGAGATGTAGCAGACAACTAGCAGTGAGTAAGGAAGAGATGTAGCAGACAAGTAGCAGTGAGTAAAGAAGAGAGATGTAGCAGACAAGTAGCAGTGTGTAAGGAAGAGAGATGTAGCAGACAAGTAGCAGTGTGTAAGGAAGAGAGATGTAGCAGACCAGTAGCAGTGAGTAAGGAAGAGAGATGTAGAAGACAAGTAGCAGTGAGTAAGGAAGAGATGTAGCAGACCAGTAGCAGTGTGTAAGGAAGAGAGATGTAGAAGACAAGTAGCAGTGAGTAAGCAAGAGATGTAGCAGACCAGTAGCAGTGTGTAAGGAAGAGAGATGTAGCAGACCAGTAGCAGTGTGTAAGGAAGAGATGTAGCAGACCAGTAGCAGTGTGTAAGGAATAGATGTAGCAGACCAGTAGCAGTGTGTAAGGAAGAGAGATGTAGAAGACAAGTAGCAGTGAGTAAGCAAGAGATGTAGCAGACCAGTAGCAGTGTGTAAGGAAGAGAGATGTAGCAGACCAGTAGAAGTGAGTAAGGAAGAGAGTTGTAGCAGACAAGTAGCAGTGAGTAAGGAAGAGAGATGTAGCAGACAAGTAGCAGTGAGTAAGGAAGAGAGATGTAGCAGACAAGTAGCAGTGTGTAAGGAAGAGAGATGTAGAAGACAAGTAGCAGTGAGTAAGGAAGAGATGTAGCAGACCAGTAGCAGTGTGTAAGGAAGAGATGTAGCAGACCAGTAGCAGTGAGTAAGGAAGAGAGATGTAGCAGACAAGTAGCAGTGAGTAAGGAAGAGATGTAGCAGACCAGTAGCAGTGTGTAAGGAAGAGATGTAGCAGACAAGTAGCAGTGTGTAAGGAAGAGATGTAGCAGACAAGTAGCAGTGTGTAAGGAAGAGATGTAGCAGACCAGTAGCAGTGTGTAAGGAAGAGAGATGTAGCAGACAAGTAGCAGTGTTTAAGGAAGATATATAGCAGACAAGTAGCAGTGAGTAAGGAATAGAGATGTAGAAGACAAGTAGCAGTGAGTAAGGAAGAGATGTAGCAGATAAGTAGCAGTGAGTAAGGAAGAGAGATGTAGAAGACAAGTAGCAGTGAGTAAGGAAGAGATGTAGCAGACCAGTAGCAGTGTGTAAGGAAGAGATGTAGCAGACAAGTAGCAGTGTGTAAGGAAGAGATGTAGCAGACCAGTAGCAGTGTGTAAGGAAGAGAGATGTAGCAGACAAGTAGCAGTGTTTAAGGAAGATATATAGCAGACAAGTAGCAGTGAGTAAGGAATAGAGATGTAGAAGACAAGTAGCAGTGAGTAAGGAAGAGAGATGTAGCAGACAAGTAGCAGTGTGTAAGGAAGAGAGATGTAGCAGACCAGTAGCAGTGAGTAAGGAAGAGAGAGGTAGAAGACAAGTAGCAGTGAGTAAGGAAGAGAGATGTAGCAGACAAGTAGCAGTGTGTAAGGAAGAGAGATGTAGCAGACCAGTAGCAGTGAGTAAGGAAGAGAGAGGTAGAAGACAAGTAGCAGTGAGTAAGGAATAGAGATGTAGAAGACAAGTAGCAGTGAGTAAGGAAGAGATGTAGCAGACAACTAGCAGTGAGTAAGGAAGAGATGTAGCAGACAAGTAGCAGTGAGTAAAGAAGAGAGATGTAGCAGACAAGTAGCAGTGTGTAAGGAAGAGAGATGTAGCAGACCAGTAGCAGTGAGTAAGGAAGAGAGATGTAGAAGACAAGTAGCAGTGAGTAAGGAAGAGATGTAGCAGACCAGTAGCAGTGTGTAAGGAAGAGAGATGTAGAAGACAAGTAGCAGTGAGTAAGGAATAGAGATGTAGAAGACAAGTAGCAGTGAGTAAGGAAGAGATGCAGCAGACAACTAGCAGTGTGTAAGGAAGAGAGATGTAGCAGACAAGTAGCAGTGTGTAAGGAAGAGAGATGTAGCAGACCAGTAGCAGTGAGTAAGGAAGAGAGATGTAGAAGACAAGTAGCAGTGAGTAAGGAAGAGATGTAGCAGACCAGTAGCAGTGTGTAAGGAAGAGAGATGTAGAAGACAAGTAGCAGTGAGTAAGCAAGAGATGTAGCAGACCAGTAGCAGTGTGTAAGGAAGAGAGATGTAGCAGACCAGTAGCAGTGTGTAAGGAAGAGATGTAGCAGACCAGTAGCAGTGTGTAAGGAATAGATGTAGCAGACCAGTAGCAGTGTGTAAGGAAGAGAGATGTAGAAGACAAGTAGCAGTGAGTAAGCAAGAGATGTAGCAGAACAGTAGCAGTGTGTAAGGAAGAGAGATGTAGCAGACCAGTAGCAGTGAGTAAGGAAGAGAGTTGTAGCAGACAAGTAGCAATGAGTAAGGAAGAGAGATGTAGCAGACAAGTAGCAGTGAGTAAGGAAGAGAGATGTAGCAGACAAGTAGCAGTGTGTAAGGAAGAGAGATGTAGAAGACAAGTAGCAGTGAGTAAGGAAGAGATGTAGCAGACCAGTAGCAGTGTGTAAGGAAGAGATGTAGCAGACCAGTAGCAGTGAGTAAGGAAGAGAGATGTAGCAGACAAGTAGCAGTGAGTAAGGAAGAGATGTAGCAGACAAGTAGCAGTGTGTAAGGAAGAGAGATGTAGAAGACAAGTAGCAGTGAGTAAGGAAGAGAGATGTAGCAGACAAGTAGCAGTGTGTAAGGAAGAGAGATGTAGCAGACAAGTAGCAGTGTGTAAGGAAGAGAGATGAAGCAGACCAGTAGCAGTGAGTAAGGAAGAGAGATGTAGAAGACAAGTAGCAGTGAGTAAGGAATAGAGATGTAGAAGACAAGTAGCAGTGAGTAAGGAAGAGATGTAGCAGACAACTAGCAGTGAGTAAGGAAGAGATGTAGCAGACAAGTAGCAGTGAGTAAAGAAGAGAGATGTAGCAGACAAGTAGCAGTGTGTAAGGAAGAGAGATGTAGCAGACAAGTAGCAGTGTGTAAGGAAGAGAGATGTAGCAGACCAGTAGCAGTGAGTAAGGAAGAGAGATGTAGAAGACAAGTAGCAGTGAGTAAGGAAGAGATGTAGCAGACCAGTAGCAGTGTGTAAGGAAGAGAGATGTAGAAGACAAGTAGCAGTGAGTAAGCAAGAGATGTAGCAGACCAGTAGCAGTGTGTAAGGAAGAGAGATGTAGCAGACCAGTAGCAGTGTGTAAGGAAGAGATGTAGCAGACCAGTAGCAGTGTGTAAGGAATAGATGTAGCAGACCAGTAGCAGTGTGTAAGGAAGAGAGATGTAGAAGACAAGTAGCAGTGAGTAAGCAAGAGATGTAGCAGACCAGTAGCAGTGTGTAAGGAAGAGAGATGTAGCAGACCAGTAGAAGTGAGTAAGGAAGAGAGTTGTAGCAGACAAGTAGCAGTGAGTAAGGAAGAGAGATGTAGCAGACAAGTAGCAGTGAGTAAGGAAGAGAGATGTAGCAGACAAGTAGCAGTGTGTAAGGAAGAGAGATGTAGAAGACAAGTAGCAGTGAGTAAGGAAGAGATGTAGCAGACCAGTAGCAGTGTGTAAGGAAGAGATGTAGCAGACCAGTAGCAGTGAGTAAGGAAGAGAGATGTAGCAGACAAGTAGCAGTGAGTAAGGAAGAGATGTAGCAGACCAGTAGCAGTGTGTAAGGAAGAGATGTAGCAGACATGTAGCAGTGTGTAAGGAAGAGATGTAGCAGACAAGTAGCAGTGTGTAAGGAAGAGATGTAGCAGACCAGTAGCAGTGTGTAAGGAAGAGAGATGTAGCAGACAAGTAGCAGTGTTTAAGGAAGATATATAGCAGACAAGTAGCAGTGAGTAAGGAATAGAGATGTAGAAGACAAGTAGCAGTGAGTAAGGAAGAGATGTAGCAGATAAGTAGCAGTGAGTAAGGAAGAGAGATGTAGAAGACAAGTAGCAGTGAGTAAGGAAGAGATGTAGCAGACCAGTAGCAGTGTGTAAGGAAGAGATGTAGCAGACAAGTAGCAGTGTGTAAGGAAGAGATGTAGCAGACCAGTAGCAGTGTGTAAGGAAGAGAGATGTAGCAGACAAGTAGCAGTGTTTAAGGAAGATATATAGCAGACAAGTAGCAGTGAGTAAGGAATAGAGATGTAGAAGACAAGTAGCAGTGAGTAAGGAAGAGAGATGTAGCAGACAAGTAGCAGTGTGTAAGGAAGAGAGATGTAGCAGACCAGTAGCAGTGAGTAAGGAAGAGAGAGGTAGAAGACAAGTAGCAGTGAGTAAGGAAGAGAGATGTAGCAGACAAGTAGCAGTGTGTAAGGAAGAGAGATGTAGCAGACCAGTAGCAGTGAGTAAGGAAGAGAGAGGTAGAAGACAAGTAGCAGTGAGTAAGGAATAGAGATGTAGAAGACAAGTAGCAGTGAGTAAGGAAGAGATGTAGCAGACAACTAGCAGTGAGTAAGGAAGAGATGTAGCAGACAAGTAGCAGTGAGTAAAGAAGAGAGATGTAGCAGACAAGTAGCAGTGTGTAAGGAAGAGAGATGTAGCAGACCAGTAGCAGTGAGTAAGGAAGAGAGATGTAGAAGACAAGTAGCAGTGAGTAAGGAAGAGATGTAGCAGACCAGTAGCAGTGTGTAAGGAAGAGAGATGTAGAAGACAAGTAGCAGTGAGTAAGGAATAGAGATGTAGAAGACAAGTAGCAGTGAGTAAGGAAGAGATGCAGCAGACAACTAGCAGTGTGTAAGGAAGAGAGATCAAGTAGCAGTGTGTAAGGAAGAGAGATGTAGCAGACCAGTAGCAGTGAGTAAGGAAGAGAGATGTAGAAGACAAGTAGCAGTGAGTAAGGAAGAGATGTAGCAGACCAGTAGCAGTGTGTAAGGAAGAGAGATGTAGAAGACAAGTAGCAGTGAGTAAGCAAGAGATGTAGCAGACCAGTAGCAGTGTGTAAGGAAGAGAGATGTAGCAGACCAGTAGCAGTGTGTAAGGAAGAGATGTAGCAGACCAGTAGCAGTGTGTAAGGAATAGATGTAGCAGACCAGTAGCAGTGTGTAAGGAAGAGAGATGTAGAAGACAAGTAGCAGTGAGTAAGCAAGAGATGTAGCAGAACAGTAGCAGTGTGTAAGGAAGAGAGATGTAGCAGACCAGTAGCAGTGAGTAAGGAAGAGAGTTGTAGCAGACAAGTAGCAATGAGTAAGGAAGAGAGATGTAGCAGACAAGTAGCAGTGAGTAAGGAAGAGAGATGTAGCAGACAAGTAGCAGTGTGTAAGGAAGAGAGATGTAGAAGACAAGTAGCAGTGAGTAAGGAAGAGATGTAGCAGACCAGTAGCAGTGTGTAAGGAAGAGATGTAGCAGACCAGTAGCAGTGAGTAAGGAAGAGAGATGTAGCAGACAAGTAGCAGTGAGTAAGGAAGAGATGTAGCAGACCAGTAGCAGTGTGTAAGGAAGAGAGATGTAGAAGACAAGTAGCAGTGAGTAAGGAAAAGAGATGTAGCAGACAAGTAGCAGTGTGTAAGGAAGAGAGATGTAGCAGACAAGTAGCAGTGTGTAAGGAAGAGAGATGAAGCAGACCAGTAGCAGTGAGTAAGGAAGAGAGATGTAGAAGACAAGTAGCAGTGAGTAAGGAATAGAGATGTAGAAGACAAGTAGCAGTGAGTAAGGAAGAGATGTAGCAGACAACTAGCAGTGAGTAAGGAAGAGATGTAGCAGACAAGTAGCAGTGAGTAAAGAAGAGAGATGTAGCAGACAAGTAGCAGTGTGTAAGGAAGAGAGATGTAGCAGACAAGTAGCAGTGTGTAAGGAAGAGAGATGTAGCAGACCAGTAGCAGTGAGTAAGGAAGAGAGATGTAGAAGACAAGTAGCAGTGAGTAAGGAAGAGATGTAGCAGACCAGTAGCAGTGTGTAAGGAAGAGAGATGTAGAAGACAAGTAGCAGTGAGTAAGCAAGAGATGTAGCAGACCAGTAGCAGTGTGTAAGGAAGAGAGATGTAGCAGACCAGTAGCAGTGTGTAAGGGAAGAGATGTAGCAGACCAGTAGCAGTGTGTAAGGAATAGATGTAGCAGACCAGTAGCAGTGTGTAAGGAAGAGAGATGTAGAAGACAAGTAGCAGTGAGTAAGCAAGAGATGTAGCAGACCAGTAGCAGTGTGTAAGGAAGAGAGATGTAGCAGACCAGTAGAAGTGAGTAAGGAAGAGAGTTGTAGCAGACAAGTAGCAGTGAGTAAGGAAGAGAGATGTAAGCAGACAAGTAGCAGTGAGTAAGGAAGAGAGATGTAGCAGACAAGTAGCAGTGTGTAAGGAAGAGAGATGTAGAAGACAAGTAGCAGTGAGTAAGGAAGAGATGTAGCAGACCAGTAGCAGTGTGTAAGGAAGAGATGTAGCAGACCAGTAGCAGTGAGTAAGGAAGAGAGATGTAGCAGACAAGTAGCAGTGAGTAAGGAAGAGATGTAGCAGACCAGTAGCAGTGTGTAAGGAAGAGATGTAGCAGACATGTAGCAGTGTGTAAGGAAGAGATGTAGCAGACAAGTAGCAGTGTGTAAGGAAGAGATGTAGCAGACCAGTAGCAGTGTGTAAGGAAGAGAGATGTAGCAGACAAGTAGCAGTGTTTAAGGAAGATATATAGCAGACAAGTAGCAGTGAGTAAGGAATAGAGATGTAGAAGACAAGTAGCAGTGAGTAAGGAAGAGATGTAGCAGATAAGTAGCAGTGAGTAAGGAAGAGAGATGTAGAAGACAAGTAGCAGTGAGTAAGGAAGAGATGTAGCAGACCAGTAGCAGTGTGTAAGGAAGAGATGTAGCAGACAAGTAGCAGTGTGTAAGCAAGAGATGTAGCAGACCAGTAGCAGTGTGTAAGGAAGAGAGATGTAGCAGACAAGTAGCAGTGTTTAAGGAAGATATATAGCAGACAAGTAGCAGTGAGTAAGGAATAGAGATGTAGAAGACAGAGTAGCAGTGAGTAAGGGAAGAGAGATGTAGCAGACAAGTAGCAAGTGTGTAAGGAAGAGAGGATGTAGCAGACCATAGCAGGTGAGTAAGGAAGAGAGATGTAGAAGACAAGTAGCAGTGAGTAAGGAAGAGAGATGTAGAAGACAAGTAGCAGTGAGTAAGGAAGAGATTGTAGCAGACAACTAGCAGTGAGTAAGGAAAGATGTAGCAGACAAGTAGCAGTGAGTAAAGAAGAGAGATGTAGCAGACAAGTAGCAGTGTGTAAGGAAGAGAGATGTAGCAGACCAGTAGCAGTGAGTAAGGAAGAGAGATGTAGAAGACAAGTAGCAGTGAGTAAGGAATAGATGTAGCAGACCAGTAGCAGTGTGTAAGGAATAGATGTAGCAGACCAGTAGCAGTGTGTAAGGAAGAGAGATGTAGAAGACAAGTAGCAGTGAGTAAGCAAGAGATGTAGCAGACCAGTAGCAGTGTGTAAGGAAGAGAGATGTAGCAGACCAGTAGCAGTGTGTAAGGAAGAGATGTAGCAGACCAGTAGCAGTGTGTAAGGAATAGATGTAGCAGACCAGTAGCAGTGTGTAAGGAAGAGAGATGTAGAAGACAAGTAGCAGTGAGTAAGCAAGAGATGTAGCAGACCAGTAGCAGTGTGTAAGGAAGAGAGATGTAGCAGACCAGTAGAAGTGAGTAAGGAAGAGAGTTGTAGCAGACAAGTAGCAATGAGTAAGGAAGAGAGATGTAGCAGACAAGTAGCAGTGAGTAAGGAAGAGAGATGTAGCAGACAAGTAGCAGTGTGTAAGGAAGAGAGATGTAGAAGACAAGTAGCAGTGAGTAAGGAAGAGATGTAGCAGACCAGTAGCAGTGTGTAAGGAAGAGATGTAGCAGACCAGTAGCAGTGAGTAAGGAAGAGAGATGTAGCAGACAAGTAGCAGTGAGTAAGGAAGAGATGTAGCAGACCAGTAGCAGTGTGTAAGGAAGAGATGTAGCAGACATGTAGCAGTGTGTAAGGAAGAGATGTAGCAGACAAGTAGCAGTGTGTAAGGAAGAGATGTAGCAGACCAGTAGCAGTGTGTAAGGAAGAGAGATGTAGCAGACAAGTAGCAGTGTTTAAGGAAGATATATAGCAGACAAGTAGCAGTGAGTAAGGAATAGAGATGTAGAAGACAAGTAGCAGTGAGTAAGGAAGAGATGTAGCAGATAAGTAGCAGTGAGTAAGGAAGAGAGATGTAGAAGACAAGTAGCAGTGAGTAAGGAAGAGATGTAGCAGACCAGTAGCAGTGTGTAAGGAAGAGATGTAGCAGACAAGTAGCAGTGTGTAAGCAAGAGATGTAGCAGACCAGTAGCAGTGTGTAAGGAAGAGAGATGTAGCAGACAAGTAGCAGTGTTTAAGGAAGATATATAGCAGACAAGTAGCAGTGAGTAAGGAATAGAGATGTAGAAGACAAGTAGCAGTGAGTAAGGAAGAGAGATGTAGCAGACAAGTAGCAGTGTGTAAGGAAGAGAGATGTAGCAGACCAGTAGCAGTGAGTAAGGAAGAGAGAGGTAGAAGACAAGTAGCAGTGAGTAAGGAAGAGAGATGTAGAAGACAAGTAGCAGTGAGTAAGGAAGAGATGTAGCAGACAATTAGCAGTGAGTAAGGAAGAGATGTAGCAGACAAGTAGCAGTGAGTAAAGAAGAGAGATGTAGCAGACAAGTAGCAGTGTGTAAGGAAGAGAGATGTAGCAGACCAGTAGCAGTGAGTAAGGAAGAGAGATGTAGAAGACAAGTAGCAGTGAGTAAGGAAGAGATGTAGCAGACCAGTAGCAGTGTGTAAGGAAGAGAGATGTAGAAGACAAGTAGCAGTGAGTAAGGAATAGAGATGTAGAAGACAAGTAGCAGTGAGTAAGGAAGAGATGCAGCAGACAACTAGCAGTGTGTAAGGAAGAGAGATGTAGCAGACAAGTAGCAGTGTGTAAGGAAGAGAGATGTAGCAGACCAGTAGCAGTGAGTAAGGAAGAGAGAGGTAGAAGACAAGTAGCAGTGAGTAAGGAATAGAGATGTAGAAGACAAGTAGCAGTGAGTAAGGAAGAGATGTAGCAGACAACTAGCAGTGAGTAAGGAAGAGATGTAGCAGACAAGTAGCAGTGAGTAAAGAAGAGAGATGTAGCAGACAAGTAGCAGTGTGTAAGGAAGAGAGATGTAGCAGACCAGTAGCAGTGAGTAAGGAAGAGAGATGTAGAAGACAAGTAGCAGTGAGTAAGGAAGAGATGTAGCAGACCAGTAGCAGTGTGTAAGGAAGAGAGATGTAGAAGACAAGTAGCAGTGAGTAAGGAATAGAGATGTAGAAGACAAGTAGCAGTGAGTAAGGAAGAGATGCAGCAGACAACTAGCAGTGTGTAAGGAAGAGAGATGTAGCAGACAAGTAGCAGTGTGTAAGGAAGAGAGATGTAGCAGACCAGTAGCAGTGAGTAAGGAAGAGAGATGTAGAAGACAAGTAGCAGTGAGTAAGGAAGAGATGTAGCAGACCAGTAGCAGTGTGTAAGGAAGAGAGATGTAGAAGACAAGTAGCAGTGAGTAAGCAAGAGATGTAGCAGACCAGTAGCAGTGTGTAAGGAAGAGAGATGTAGCAGACCAGTAGCAGTGTGTAAGGAAGAGATGTAGCAGACCAGTAGCAGTGTGTAAGGAAGAGATGTAGCAGACCAGTAGCAGTGTGTAAGGAAGAGAGATGTAGAAGACAAGTAGCAGTGAGTAAGCAAGAGATGTAGCAGAACAGTAGCAGTGTGTAAGGAAGAGAGATGTAGCAGACCAGTAGCAGTGAGTAAGGAAGAGAGTTGTAGCAGACAAGTAGCAATGAGTAAGGAAGAGAGATGTAGCAGACAAGTAGCAGTGAGTAAGGAAGAGAGATGTAGCAGACAAGTAGCAGTGTGTAAGGAAGAGAGATGTAGAAGACAAGTAGCAGTGAGTAAGGAAGAGATGTAGCAGACCAGTAGCAGTGTGTAAGGAAGAGATGTAGCAGACCAGTAGCAGTGAGTAAGGAAGAGAGATGTAGCAGACAAGTAGCAGTGAGTAAGGAAGAGATGTAGCAGACCAGTAGCAGTGTGTAAGGAAGAGATGTAGCAGACATGTAGCAGTGTGAAAGGAAGAGATATAGCAGACAAGTAGCATTGTGTAAGGAAGAGATGTAGCAGACCAGTAGCAGTGTGTAAGGAAGAGAGATGTAGCAGACAAGTAGCAGTGTTTAAGGAAGATATATAGCAGACAAGTAGCAGTGAGTAAGGAATAGAGATGTAGAAGACAAGTAGCAGTGAGTAAGGAAGAGATGTAGCAGATAAGTAGCAGTGAGTAAGGAAGAGAGATGTAGAAGACAAGTAGCAGTGAGTAAGGAAGAGATGTAGCAGACCAGTAGCAGTGTGTAAGGAAGAGATGTAGCAGACAAGTAGCAGTGTGTAAGCAAGAGATGTAGCAGACCAGTAGCAGTGTGTAAGGAAGAGAGATGTAGCAGACAAGTAGCAGTGTTTAAGGAAGATATATAGCAGACAAGTAGCAGTGAGTAAGGAATAGAGATGTAGAAGACAAGTAGCAGTGAGTAAGGAAGAGAGATGTAGCAGACAAGTAGCAGTGTGTAAGGAAGAGAGATGTAGCAGACCAGTAGCAGTGAGTAAGGAAGAGAGATGTAGAAGACAAGTAGCAGTGAGTAAGGAATAGAGATGTAGAAGACAAGTAGCAGTGAGTAAGGAAGAGATGTAGCAGACAACTAGCAGTGAGTAAGGAAGAGATGTAGCAGACAACTAGCAGTGAGTAAAGAAGAGAGATGTAGCAGACAAGTAGCAGTGTGTAAGGAAGAGAGATGTAGCAGACCAGTAGCAGTGAGTAAGGAAGAGAGATGTAGAAGACAAGTAGCAGTGAGTAAGGAAGAGATGTAGCAGACCAGTAGCAGTGTGTAAGGAAGAGAGATGTAGAAGACAAGTAGCAGTGAGTAAGGAATAGAGATGTAGAAGACAAGTAGCAGTGAGTAAGGAAGAGATGTAGCAGACCAGTAGCAGTGTGTAAGGAAGAGATGTAGCAGACAAGTAGCAGTGTGTAAGCAAGAGATGTAGCAGACCAGTAGCAGTGTGTAAGGAAGAGAGATGTAGCAGACAAGTAGCAGTGTTTAAGGAAGATATATAGCAGACAAGTAGCAGTGAGTAAGGAATAGAGATGTAGAAGACAAGTAGCAGTGAGTAAGGAAGAGAGATGTAGCAGACAAGTAGCAGTGTGTAAGGAAGAGAGATGTAGCAGACCAGTAGCAGTGAGTAAGGAAGAGAGATGTAGAAGACAAGTAGCAGTGAGTAAGGAAGAGATGTAGCAGACCAGTAGCAGTGTGTAAGGAAGAGAGATGTAGAAGACAAGTAGCAGTGAGTAAGGAAGAGAGATGTAGCAGACAAGTAGCAGTGTGTAAGGAAGAGAGATGTATCAGACAAGTAGCAGTGTGTAAGGAAGAGAGATGTAGCAGACCAGTAGCAGTGAGTAAGGAAGAGAGATGTAGAAGACAAGTAGCAGTGAGTAAGGAATAGAGATGTAGAAGACAAGTAGCAGTGAGTAAGGAAGAGATGTAGCAGACAACTAGCAGTGAGTAAGGAAGAGATGTAGCAGACAAGTAGCAGTGAGTAAAGAAGAGAGATGTAGCAGACAAGTAGCAGTGTGTAAGGAAGAGAGATGTAGCAGACAAGAAGCAGTGTGTAAGGAAGAGAGATGTAGCAGACCAGTAGCAGTGAGTAAGGAAGAGAGATGTAGAAGACAAGTAGCAGTGAGTAAGGAAGAGATGTAGCAGACCAGTAGCAGTGTGTAAGGAAGAGAGATGTAGAAGACAAGTAGCAGTGAGTAAGCAAGAGATGTAGCAGACCAGTAGCAGTGTGTAAGGAAGAGAGATGTAGCAGACCAGTAGCAGTGTGTAAGGAAGAGATGTAGCAGACCAGTAGCAGTGTGTAAGGAATAGATGTAGCAGACCAGTAGCAGTGTGTAAGGAAGAGAGATGTAGAAGACAAGTAGCAGTGAGTAAGGAAGAGATGTAGCAGACCAGTAGCAGTGTGTAAGGAAGAGAGATGTAGCAGACCAGTAGCAGTGAGTAAGGAAGAGAGTTGTAGCAGACAAGTAGCAATGAGTAAGGAAGAGAGATGTAGCAGACAAGTAGCAGTGAGTAAGGAAGAGAGATGTAGCAGACAAGTAGCAGTGTGTAAGGAAGAGAGATGTAGAAGACAAGTAGCAGTGAGTAAGGAAGAGATGTAGCAGACCAGTAGCAGTGTGTAAGGAAGAGATGTAGCAGACCAGTAGCAGTGAGTAAGGAAGAGAGATGTAGCAGACAAGTAGCAGTGAGTAAGGAAGAGATGTAGCAGACCAGTAGCAGTGTGTAAGGAAGAGATGTAGCAGACATGTAGCAGTGTGTAAGGAAGAGATGTAGCAGACAAGTAGCAGTGTGTAAGGAAGAGATGTAGCAGACCAGTAGCAGTGTGTAAGGAAGAGAGATGTAGCAGACAAGTAGCAGTGTTTAAGGAAGATATATAGCAGACAAGTAGCAGTGAGTAAGGAATAGAGATGTAGAAGACAAGTAGCAGTGAGTAAGGAAGAGATGTAGCAGATAAGTAGCAGTGAGTAAGGAAGAGAGATGTAGAAGACAAGTAGCAGTGAGTAAGGAAGAGATGTAGCAGACCAATAGCAGTGTGTAAGGAAGAGATGTAGCAGACAAGTAGCAGTGTGTAAGCAAGAGATGTAGCAGACCAGTAGCAGTGTGTAAGGAAGAGAGATGTAGCAGACAAGTAGCAGTGTTTAAGGAAGATATATAGCAGACAAGTAGCAGTGAGTAAGGAATAGAGATGTAGAAGACAAGTAGCAGTGAGTAAGGAAGAGATGTAGCAGATAAGTAGCAGTGAGTAAGGAAGAGAGATGTAGCAGACAAGTAGCAGTGTGTAAGGAAGAGATGTAGCAGACAGGTAGCAGTGTGTAAGGAAGAGAGATGTAGCAGACCAGTAGCAGTGAGTAAGGAAGAGATGTAGCAGACCAGTAGCAGTGTGTAAGGAAGAGAGATGTAGAAGACAAGTAGCAGTGAGTAAGAAAGAGATGTAGCAGACCAGTAGCAGTGTGTAAGGAAGAGATATAGCAGACCAGAAGCAGTGTGTAAGGAAGAGAGATGTAGCAGACCAGTAGCAGTGAGTAAGGAAGAGAGATGTAGCAGACAAGTAGCAGTGAGTAAGGAAGAGATGTAGCATACAAGTAGCAGTGTGTAAGGAAGAGATGTAGCAGACAGGTAGCAGTGTGTAAGGAAGAGAGATGTAGCAGACCAGTAGCAGTGAGTAAGGAAGAGAGATGTAGCAGACAAGTAACAGTGTGTAAGGAAGAGAGATGTAGCAGACAAGTAGCAGTGAGTAAGGAAGAGATGTAGCAGACAAGTAGCAGTGAGTAAGGAAGAGATGTAGCAGACCAGTAGCAGTGAGTAAGGAAGAGAGATGTAGAAGACAAGTAGCAGTGAGTAAAGAAGAGATGTAGCAGACCAGTAGCAGTGTGTAAGGAAGAGAGATGTAGCAGACCAGTAGCAGTGAGTAAGGAAGAGAGTTGTAGCAGACAAGTAGCAATGAGTAAGGAAGAGAGATGTAGCAGACAAGTAGCAGTGAGTAAGGAAGAGAGATGTAGCAGACAAGTAGCAGTGTGTAAGGAAGAGAGATGTAGAAGACAAGTAGCAGTGAGTAAGGAAGAGATGTAGCAGACCAGTAGCAGTGTGTAAGGAAGAGATGTAGCAGACCAGTAGCAGTGAGTAAGGAAGAGAGATGTAGCAGACAAGTAGCAGTGAGTAAGGAAGAGATGTAGCAGACCAGTAGCAGTGTGTAAGGAATAGATGTAGCAGACATGTAGCAGTGTGTAAGGAAGAGATGTAGCAGACAAGTAGCAGTGTGTAAGGAAGAGATGTAGCAGACCAGTAGCAGTGTGTAAGGAAGAGAGATGTAGCAGACAGGTAGCAATGAGTAAGGAAGAGAGATGTAGAAGACAAGTAGAAGTGTGTAAGGAAGAGAGATGTAGCTGACAAGTAGCAGTGTGTAAGGAAGAGAGATGTAGAAGACAAGTAGCAGTGTGTAAGGAAGAGAGATGTATCAGACAAGTAGCAGTGAGTAAGGAAGAGAGATGTAGAAGACAAGTAGCAGTGTGTAAGGAAGAGAGATGTAGAAGACAAGTAGCAGTGAGTAAGGAAGAGAGATGTAGAAGACAAGTAGCAGTGAGTAAGGAAGAGAGATGTAGCAGACAAGTAGCAGTGTGTAAGGAAGAGAGATGTAGCAGACCAGTAGCAGTGAGTAAGGAAGAGAGATGTAGAAGACAAGTAGCAGTGAGTAAGGAATAGAGATGTAGAAGACAAGTAGCAGTGAGTAAGGAAGAGATGTAGCAGACAACTAGCAGTGAGTAAGGAAGAGATGTAGCAGACAAGTAGCAGTGAGTAAAGAAGAGAGAAGTAGCAGACAAGTAGCAGTGTGTAAGGAAGAGAGATGTAGCAGACCAGTAGCAGTGAGTAAGGAAGAGAGATGTAGAAGACAAGTAGCAGTGAGTAAGGAAGAGATGTAGCAGACCAGTAGCAGTGTGTAAGGAAGAGAGATGTAGAAGACAAGTAGCAGTGAGTAAGGAATAGAGATGTAGAAGACAAGTAGCAGTGAGTAAGGAAGAGATGTAGCAGACAACTAGCAGTGTGTAAGGAAGAGAGATGTAGCAGACAAGTAGCAGTGTGTAAGGAAGAGAGATGTAGCAGACCAGTAGCAGTGAGTAAGGAAGAGAGATGTAGAAGACAAGTAGCAGTGAGTAAGGAAGAGATGTAGCAGACCAGTAGCAGTGTGTAAGGAAGAGAGATGTAGAAGACAAGTAGCAGTGAGTAAGGAAGAGAGATGTAGCAGACAAGTAGCAGTGTTTAAGGAAGAGAGATGTAGCAGACAAGTAGCAGTGTGTAAGGAAGAGAGATGTAGCAGACCAGTAGCAGTGAGTAAGGAAGAGAGATGTAGAAGACAAGTAGCAGTGAGTAAGGAATAGAGATGTAGAAGACAAGTAGCAGTGAGTAAGGAAGAGATGTAGCAGACAACTAGCAGTGAGTAAGGAAGAGATGTAGCAGACAAGTAGCAGTGAGTAAAGAAGAGAGATGTAGCAGACAAGTAGCAGTGTGTAAGGAAGAGAGATGTAGCAGACAAGTAGCAGTGTGTAAGGAAGAGAGATGTAGCAGACCAGTAGCAGTGAGTAAGGAAGAGAGATGTAGAAGACAAGTAGCAGTGAGTAAGGAAGAGATGTAGCAGACCAGTAGCAGTGTGTAAGGAAGAGAGATGTAGAAGACAAGTAGCAGTGAGTAAGCAAGAGATGTAGCAGACCAGTAGCAGTGTGTAAGGAAGAGAGATGTAGCAGACCAGTAGCAGTGTGTAAGGAAGAGATGTAGCAGACCAGTAGCAGTGTGTAAGGAATAGATGTAGCAGACCAGTAGCAGTGTGTAAGGAAGAGAGATGTAGAAGACAAGTAGCAGTGAGTAAGCAAGAGATGTAGCAGACCAGTAGCAGTGTGTAAGGAAGAGAGATGTAGCAGACCAGTAGCAGTGAGTAAGGAAGAGAGTTGTAGCAGACAAGTAGCAATGAGTAAGGAAGAGAGATGTAGCAGACAAGTAGCAGTGAGTAAGGAAGAGAGATGTAGCAGACAAGTAGCAGTGTGTAAGGAAGAGAGATGTAGAAGACAAGTAGCAGTGAGTAAGGAAGAGATGTAGCAGACCAGTAGCAGTGTGTAAGGAAGAGATGTAGCAGACCAGTAGCAGTGAGTAAGGAAGAGAGATGTAGCAGACAAGTAGCAGTGAGCAAGGAAGAGATGTAGCAGACCAGTAGCAGTGTGTAAGGAAGAGATGTAGCAGACATGTAGCAGTGTGTAAGGAAGAGATGTAGCAGACAAGTAGCAGTGTGTAAGGAAGAGATGTAGCAGACCAGTAGCAGTGTGTAAGGAAGAGAGATGTAGCAGACAAGTAGCAGTGTTTAAGGAAGATATATAGCAGACAAGTAGCAGTGAGTAAGGAATAGAGATGTAGAAGACAAGTAGCAGTGAGTAAGGAAGAGATGTAGCAGATAAGTAGCAGTGAGTAAGGAAGAGAGATGTAGAAGACAAGTAGCAGTGAGTAAGGAAGAGATGTAGCAGACCAGTAGCAGTGTGTAAGGAAGAGATGTAGCAGACAAGTAGCAGTGTGTAAGCAAGAGATGTAGCAGACCAGTAGCAGTGTGTAAGGAAGAGAGATGTAGCAGACAAGTAGCAGTGTTTAAGGAAGATATATAGCAGACAAGTAGCAGTGAGTAAGGAATAGAGATGTAGAAGACAAGTAGCAGTGAGTAAGGAAGAGATGTAGCAGATAAGTAGCAGTGAGTAAGGAAGAGAGATGTAGCAGACAAGTAGCAGTGTGTAAGGAAGAGATGTAGCAGACAGGTAGCAGTGTGTAAGGAAGAGAGATGTAGCAGACCAGTAGCAGTGAGTAAGGAAGAGATGTAGCAGACCAGTAGCAGTGTGTAAGGAAGAGAGATGTAGAAGACAAGTAGCAGTGAGTAAGAAAGAGATGTAGCAGACCAGTAGCAGTGTGTAAGGAAGAGATATAGCAGACCAGAAGCAGTGTGTAAGGAAGAGAGATGTAGCAGACCAGTAGCAGTGAGTAAGGAAGAGAGATGTAGCAGACAAGTAGCAGTGAGTAAGGAAGAGATGTAGCATACAAGTAGCAGTGTGTAATGAAGAGATGTAGCAGACAGGTAGCAGTGTGTAAGGAAGAGAGATGTAGCAGACCAGTAGCAGTGAGTAAGGAAGAGAGATGTAGCAGACAAGTAACAGTGTGTAAGGAAGAGAGATGTAGCAGACAAGTAGCAGTGAGTAAGGAAGAGATGTAGCAGACAAGTAGCAGTGAGTAAGGAAGAGATGTAGCAGACCAGTAGCAGTGAGTAAGGAAGAGAGATGTAGAAGACAAGTAGCAGTGAGTAAAGAAGAGATGTAGCAGACCAGTAGCAGTGTGTAAGGAAGAGAGATGTAGCAGACCAGTAGCAGTGAGTAAGGAAGAGAGTTGTAGCAGACAAGTAGCAATGAGTAAGGAAGAGAGATGTAGCAGACAAGTAGCAGTGAGTAAGGAAGAGAGATGTAGCAGACAAGTAGCAGTGTGTAAGGAAGAGAGATGTAGAAGACAAGTAGCAGTGAGTAAGGAAGAGATGTAGCAGACCAGTAGCAGTGTGTAAGGAAGAGATGTAGCAGACCAGTAGCAGTGAGTAAGGAAGAGAGATGTAGCAGACAAGTAGCAGTGAGTAAGGAAGAGATGTAGCAGACCAGTAGCAGTGTGTAAGGAAGAGATGTAGCAGACAAGTAGCAGTGTGTAAGGAAGAGATGTAGCAGACAAGTAGCAGTGTGTAAGGAAGAGATGTAGCAGACCAGTAGCAGTGTGTAAGGAAGAGAGATGTAGCAGACAAGTAGCAGTGTTTAAGGAAGATATATAGCAGACAAGTAGCAGTGAGTAAGGAATAGAGATGTAGAAGACAAGTAGCAGTGAGTAAGGAAGAGATGTAGCAGATAAGTAGCAGTGAGTAAGGAAGAGAGATGTAGAAGACAAGTAGCAGTGAGTAAGGAAGAGATGTAGCAGACCAGTAGCAGTGTGTAAGGAATAGATGTAGCAGACAAGTAGCAGTGAGTAAGGAAGAGATGTAGCAGACCAGTAGCAGTGTGTAAGGAAGAGAGATGTAGCAGACAAGTAGCAGTGTTTAAGGAAGATATATAGCAGACAAGTAGCAGTGAGTAAGGAATAGAGATGTAGAAGACAAGTAGCAGTGAGTAAGGAAGAGATGTAGCAGATAAGTAGCAGTGTGTAAGGAAGAGAGATGTAGCAGACAAGTAGCAGTGTGTAAGGAAGAGATGTAGCAGACAGGTAGCAGTGTGTAAGGAAGAGAGGTGTAGCAGACCAGTAGCAGTGAGTAAGGAAGAGATGTAGCAGACCAGTGGCAGTGTGTAAGGAAGAGAGATGTAGAAGACAAGTAGCAGTGAGTAAAAAAAAGAGATGTAGCAGACCAGTAGCAGTGTGTAAGGAAGAGATATAGCAGACCAGAAGCAGTGTGTAAGGAAGAGAGATGTAGCAGACCAGTAGCAGTGAGTAAGGAAGAGAGATGTAGCAGACAAGTAGCAGTGAGTAAGGAAGAGATGTAGCAGACAAGTAGCAGTGTGTAAGGAAGAGATGTAGCAGACAGGTAGCAGTGTGTAAGGAAGAGAGATGTAGCAGACCAGTAGCAGTGAGTAAGGAAGAGAGATGTAGCAGACAAGTAACAGTGTGTAAGGAAGAGAGATGTAGCAGACAAGTAGCAGTGAGTAAGGAAGAGATGTAGCAGACAAGTAGCAGTGAGTAAGGAAGAGATGTAGTAGACCAGTAGCAGTGAGTAAGGAAGAGAGATGTAGCAGACAAGTAACAGTGTGTAAGGAAGAGAGATGTAGCAGACAAGTAGCAGTGAGTAAGGAAGAGATGTAGCAGACAAGTAGCAGTGAGTAAGGAAGAGATGTAGTAGACCAGTAGCAGTGAGTAAGGAAGAGAGATGTAGAAGACAAGTAGCAGTGAGTAAAGAAGAGATGTAGCAGACAAGTAGCAGTGAGTAAGGAAGAGATGTAGCAGACAGGTAGCAGTGTGTAAGGAAGAGATGTAGCAGACAAGTAGCAGTGTGTAAGGAAGAGATGTAGCAGAGAGGTAGCAGTGTGTAAGGAAGAGAGATGTAGCAGACAAGTAGCAGTGTGTAAGGAAGAGAGATGTAGCAGACAAGTAGCAGTGTGTAAGGAAGAGAGATGTAGAAGACAAGTAGCAGTGAGTAAGGAAGAGAGATGTAGCAGACAAGTAGCAGTGAGTAAGGAAGAGATGTAGCAGACCAGTAGCAGTGAGTAAGGAATAGAGATGTAGAAGACAAGTAGCAGTGAGTAAGGAAGAGATGTAGCAGATAAGTAGCAGTGAGTAAGGAAGAGATGTAGCAGACCAGTAGCAGTGAGTAAGGAATAGAGATGTAGAAGACAAGTAGCAGTGAGTAAGGAAGAGATGTAGCAGATAAGTAGCAGTGTGTAAGGAAGAGATGTAGCAGATCAGTAGCAGTGTGTAAGGAAGAGAGATGTAGCAGACAAGTAGCAGTGTTTAAGGAAGATATATAGCAGACAAGTAGCAGTGAGTAAGGAATAGAGATGTAGAAGACAAGTAGCAGTGAGTAAGGAAGAGATGTAGCAGACAAGTAGCAGTGAGTAAGGAAGAGATGTAGCAGACAACTAGCAGTGAGTAAGGAAGAGATGTAGCAGACAAGTAGCAGTGAGTAAAGAAGAGAGATGTAGCAGACAAGTAGCAGTGTGTAAGGAAGAGAGATGTAGCAGACAAGTAGCAGTGTGTAAGGAAGAGAGATGTAGCAGACACGTAGCAGTGAGTAAGGAAGAGAGATGTAGAAGACAAGTAGCAGTGAGTAAGGAAGAGATGTAGCAGACCAGTAGCAGTGTGTAAGGAAGAGAGATGTAGAAGACAAGTAGCAGTGAGTAAGCAAGAGATGTAGCAGACCAGTAGCAGTGTGTAAGGAAGAGAAATGTAGCAGACCAGTAGCAGTGTGTAAGGAAGAGATGTAGCAGACCAGTAGCAGTGTGTAAGAAAGAGATGTAGCAGACCAGTAGCAGTGTGTAAGGAAGAGAGATGTAGAAGACAAGTAGCAGTGAGTAAGCAAAAGATGTAGCAGACCAGTAGCAGTTATAAGGAAGAGAGATGTAGCAGACCAGTAGCAGTGAGTAAGGAAGAGAGTTGTAGCAGACAAGTAGCAATGAGTAAGGAAGAGAGATGTAGCAGACAAGTAGCAGTGAGTAAGGAAGAGAGATGTAGCAGACAAGTAGCAGTGTGTAAGGAAGAGAGATGTAGAAGACAAGTAGCAGTGAGTAAGGAAGAGATGTAGCAGACCAGTAGCAGTGTGTAAGGAAGAGATGTAGCAGACCAGTAGCAGTGAGTAAGGAAGAGAGATGTAGCAGACAAGTAGCAGTGAGTAAGGAAGAGATGTAGCAGACCAGTAGCAGTGTGTAAGGAAGAGATGTAGCAGACAAGTAGCAGTGTGTAAGGAAGAGATGTAGCAGACAAGTAGCAGTGTGTAAGGAAGAGATGTAGCAGACCAGTAGCAGTGTGTAAGGAAGAGAGATGTAGCAGACAAGTAGCAGTGTTTAAGGAAGATATATAGCAGACAAGTAGCAGTGAGTAAGGAATAGAGATGTAGAAGACAAGTAGCAGTGAGTAAGGAAAAGATGTAGCAGATAAGTAGCAGTGAGTAAGGAAGAGAGATGTAGAAGACAAGTAGCAGTGAGTAAGGAAGAGATGTAGCAGACCAGTAGCAGTGTGTAAGGAAGAGATGTAGCAGACAAGTAGCAGTGTGTAAGCAAGAGATGTAGCAGACCAGTAGCAGTGTGTAAGGAAGAGAGATGTAGCAGACAAGTAGCAGTGTTTAAGGAAGATATATAGCAGACAAGTAGCAGTGAGTAAGGAATAGAGATGTAGAAGACAAGTAGCAGTGAGTAAGGAAGAGATGTAGCAGATAAGTAGCAGTGAGTAAGGAAGAGAGATGTAGCAGACAAGTAGCAGTGTGTAAGGAAGAGATGTAGCAGACAGGGAGCAGTGTGTAAGGAAGAGAGATGTAGCAGACCAGTAGCTGTGAGTAAGGAAGAGATGTAGCAGACCAGTAGCAGTGTGTAAGGAAGAGAGATGTAGAAGACAAGTAGCAGTGAGTAAGAAAGAGATGTAGCAGACCAGTAGCAGTGTGTAAGGAAGAGATATAGCAGACCAGAAGCAGTGTGTAAGGAAGAGAGATGTAGCAGACCAGTAGCAGTGAGTAAGGAAGAGAGATGTAGCAGACAAGTAGCAGTGAGTAAGGAAGAGATGTAGCAGACAAGTAGCAGTGTGTAAGGAAGAGATGTAGCAGACAGGTAGCAGTGTGTAAGGAAGAGAGATGTAGCAGACCAGTAGCAGTGAGTAAGGAAGAGAGATGTAGCAGACAAGTAACAGTGTGTAAGGAATCGAGATGTAGCAGACAAGTAGCAGTGAGTAAGGAAGATATATAGCAGACAAGTAGCAGTGTGTAAGGAAGATATATAGCAGACAAGTAGCAGTGAGTAAGGAAGATATATAGCAGACAAGTAGCAGTGTGTAAGGAAGATATATAGCAGACAAGTAGCAGTGTGTAAGGAAGATATATAGCAGACAAGTAGCAGTGAGTAAGGAAGATATATAGCAGACAAGTAGCAGTGTGTAAGGAAGATATATAGCAGACAAGTAGCAGTGTGTAAGGAAGATATATAGCAGACAAGTAGCAGTGAGTAAGGAAGAGAGATGTAGCAGACAAGTAGCAGTGTGTAAGGAAGAGAGATGTAGCAGACAAGTAGCAGTGAGTAAGGAAGAGAGATGTAGCAGACAAGTAGCAGTGAGTAAGGAATAGAGATGTAGAAGACAAGTAGCAGTGAGTAAGGAAGAGATGTAGCAGACAACTAGCAGTGAGTAAGGAAGAGATGTAGCAGATAAGTAGCAGTGAGTAAGGGAGAGAGATGTAGCAGACAAGTAGCAGTGAGTAAGGAAGAGAGATGTAGCAGACAAGTAGCAGTGTGTAAGGAGGAGAGATGTAGCAGACAAATAGCAGTGTGTAAGGAGGAGAGATGTAGCAGACAAGTAGCAGTGAGTAAGGAAGAGAGATGTAGCAGACAAGTAGCAGTGAGTAAGGAAGAGATGTAGCAGACAAGTAGCAGTGAGTAAGGAAGAGAGATGTAGCAGACTAGTAGCAGTGAGTATGGATGTATTTCCCCATTGATTCCTGTCAGTAAGGTACTCACTGGGAGATGTAGGCATTTATCCCCATTGATACTTGTCAGTAAGGTACTCACTGGGAGATGTAGGCATATATCCCCATTGATACTTGTCAGTAAGGCACTCACTGGGAGATGTGGGCATATATCCCCATTGATACTTGTCAGTAAGGCACACACTGGGAGATGTAGGTATATATCCCCATTGATACTTGTCAGTAAGGAACACACTGGGAGATGTGGGCATATATCCCCATTGATACTTGTCAGTAAGGTACTCACTGGGAGATGTAGGCATATATCCCCATTGATACTTGTCAGTAAGGTACTCACTGGGAGATGTAGGCATTTATCCCCATTGATACTTGTCAGTAAGGCACACACTGGGAGATGTAGGCATATATCCCCATTGATACTTGTCAGTAAGGCACACACTGGGAGATGTAGGCATATATCCCCATTGATACTTGTCAGTAAGGCACACACTGGGAGATGTGTGCATATATCCCCATTGATACTTGTCAGTAAGGCACACACTGGGAGATGTGGGCATTTATCCCCATTGATACTTGTCAGTAAGGCACACACTGGGAGATGTAGGCATATATCCCCATTGATACTTGTCAGTAAGGAACACACTGGGAGATGTGGGCATATATCCCCATTGATACTTGTCAGTAAGGCACACACTGGGAGATGTGGGCATTTATCCCCATTGATACTTGTCAGTAAGGCACACACTGGGAGATGTAGGCATATATCCCCATTGATACTTGTCAGTAAGGAACACACTGGGAGATGTGGGCATATATCCCCATTGATACTTGTCAGTAAGGTACTCACTGGGAGATGTAGGCATATATCCCCATTGATACTTGTCAGTAAGGCACACACTGGGAGATGTGGGCATATATCCCCATTGATACTTGTCAGTAAGGTACTCACTGGGAGATGTGGGTATATTTCCCCATTGAAACTTGTCAGTAAGGCACTTACTGGGAGATGTGGGCATATATCCCCATTGATACTTGTCAGTAAGGCACTTACTGGGAGATGTGGGCCTATTTCCCCATTGATACTTGTCAGTATGACACTTACTGGTAGATGTGGGCATATATCCCAATTGATACTTGTCAGTAATGCATACACTGGGAGATGTGGGTATATTTCCCCATTGATACTTGTTAGTAAGGCACACACTGGGAGATGTGGGCATATATCCCCATTGATACTTGTCAGTAAGGCACACACTGGGAGATGTAGGCATATATCCCCATTGATACTTGTCATTAAGGTACTCACTGGGAGATGTGGGCATATATCCCCATTGATACTTGTCATTAAGGTACTCACTGGGAGATGTGGGCATATATCCCCATTGATACTTGTCAGTAAGGTACTCACTGGGAGATGTGGGCATATATCCCCATTGATACTTGTCAGTAAGGCACACACTGGGAGATGTAGGCATATATCCCCATTGATACTTGTCATTAAGGTACTCACTGGGAGATGTGGGCATATATCCCCATTGATACTTGTCATTAAGGTACTCACTGGGAGATGTGGGCATATATCCCCATTGATACTTGTCAGTAAGGTACTCACTGGGAGATGTAGGCATATATCCCCATTGATACTTGTCAGTAAGGCACACACTGGGAGATGTAGGCATATATCCCCATTGATACTTGTCATTAAGGTACTCACTGGGAGATGTGGGCATATATCCCCATTGATACTTGTCATTAAGATACTCACTGGGAGATGTGGGCATATATCCCCATTGATACTTGTCAGTAAGGTACTCACTGGGAGATGTGGGCATATATCCCAACTGATACTTGTCATTAAGGTACTCACTGGGAGATGTGGGCATATATCCCCATTGATATTTGTCAGTAAGGCACTCACTGGGAGATGTGGGTATATTTCCCCATTGATACTTGTCAGTAAGGCACTCACTGGGAGATGTGGGCATATTTCCCCATTGATACTTGTCAGTAAGGCACTCACTGGGAGATGTGGGCATATTTCCCCATTGATACTTGTCAGTAAGGCACACACTGGGAGATGTGGGCATATATCCCCATTGATACTTGTCAGTAAGGTACTCACTGGGAGATATGGGCATATTTCCCTATTGATACTTGTCAGTAAGTCACACACTGGGAGATGTGGGCATATATCCCCATTGATACTTGTCAGTAAGGCACTCACTGGGAGATGTGGGTATATTTCCCCATTGATACTTGTCAGTAAGGCACATACTGGGAGATGTGGGCATATTTCCCCATTGATACTTGTCAGTAAGGCACTCACTGGGAGATGTGGGCATATTTCCCCATTGATACTTGTCAGTAAGGCACTCACTGGGAGATGTGGGCATATATCCCCATTGATACTTGCAGTAAGGCACTCACTGGGAGATGTGGGCATATTTCCCCATTGATACATGTCAGTAAGGCACACACTGGGAGATGTGTGCATATATCCCCATTGATACTTGTCAGTAAGGTACTCACTGGGAGATGTGGGCATATATCCCCATTGATACTTGTCAGTAAGGCACTCACTGGGAGATTGTTATGTTAGGTGCAAGTATTTAATATCCTTAACTGCAGGACCACTCAGTCTCACACCAAACCTTTAGGTTCATTAGATGTAATCAAGAACCTAGTTTTTGCTCATAGATCTGAGGGTCACTGCTGCATGGATGCAGAGTGAAAGAGATGAGATTTAAAGGTATATTATCCCGATTGCAATACCAGGTTGCAATATGCAGATAATTATGCAGAGAGAAAGAAATGAGATTTAAAGGTATATTATCCCGATTGCAATACCAGGTTGCAATATGCAGATAATTATAGAGATAGTAGATAAATGAAAGATTTAGTTAAGATTAAGTATTAGTAGGTGAATGTCAGCCTCAATAAACACAGGTTGCAACCAGGAGGTGTTTCTATATAAAGTAAGCAGGAGAGCTCTATAACAGGTTATGTTGTTTTTAGTTAACAGGCAGTCCTTAGTTAGTCTATAACGTTGTTAGTATTCATATAAACAGCAGGCAGTCTTTCACAACCAACAGTATGATTATTTGATAAAGCACATAGAATAATTAAGCACAGTTCATCAGGCTGAATCGATAGATATTACAGGCAATCAGATAGTTAACGGTAGCTGTATTTGCATAAGCGTCACACTGTAAAACATGCAGGAAAGTCCTTCAAAGTAGTAAGTGAATTAAGGTATAATACGTTACCAACTTCAGAGAGTAAGGAATAGTAACGGTTACCGCAGCTTCAAGGTGAGTTGCTATTAAGCACAGGAGTTGTTTGTTTGCAGCCAGAGTGAGAGAGAGCTCCAGAGACTTACGGTGACGTCAGACGCCGATACACGGCATCAATGTAGAAGCCGGGAGAAACTGAATTAACAAATAAGAGATACTTTAAGGATTCCGGACAAAACAAAGAAACCTGGTATATGACGATCCAAAGTTGAAAAGCACACAGCAGTTGTAGTTATTATGAGTAAATTCCTTGGTTAGGAATATCAGCAAGGTGTCTTCGTTGTTGCTCAGCTTATAGCTAAGTGAATACAAATTACCAAGCATAGGTAGACTGGAGGAGGGGCCTTATATAGGGATGTGAATACCTGAACATCCTGATTTAAAGGGACAGGAACATAACAGGACGCCCCCCTAAAAAGAGCCGCTCCGCGGATCAAGGCTTGGGTCGGTCGGGATGTCTCCGATGAAAAATTGAAAGAAGACGGGGTGCCGACAAATTAGAGTATGGTTCCCAGGAGTCCTCATCAGCCCCAAAACCTTTCCATCGTACCAGGTACTGGAGTTGATTGCGGTATAAACGAGAGTCCAAAATAGAATCCACCTCATACTCAACTTCATCCACAACTGGAGGGTTAGTCAACGAAGGATGAGGGGGATCCCTTATCGGAGAGAAAGGTTTCAGGAGGGACACATGGAATGTAGGATGTATCCTGAGAGAAGGAGGCAGCTGAAGAGTCACAGCATTTGGATTAACAACCTTAACTATGTCATAGGGACCTATGAAAAGACTTCCAAGCTTTTTACTTGGAATACAGAGTTTCAGGTGTTTGGTACTTAGCCAAACCTTATCCCCAGGTTTATAAAGAGGGGGTTTTGAGCGCCTTAAATCATAATGGTGTTTCTGTGAAGCTTGAGCTTCTTGTAAGGTTGTTTTGAGAACAGAAAAACCCTCAGCAATAGTATTGACAGTCTGATCAACCGTAGGTAGCAAGGAATCGGTTCTGTGGAAAAGATGATATGAAGGGTGAAAACCATAATTAATATAGAATGGCGAAGTTTTTGTGGATGCGTTGGTCATGTTATTATGTGCGAATTCTGCAGTAGGCAGCAGAGCGAACCAGTTATCCTGTTGGTTGGTACAATAGCATCTCAGATACTGTTCAAGAGACTGGTTAGTCCTTTCGCACTGACCATTAGTCTGGGGATGATAAGCAGTACTTAATCTCCTAGTAATCTTGAGAATAGAACATAACTGAGTCCAGAACTTAGAGGTGAATTGAGATCCTCTATCAGACGTGATGGAATCGGGTAGTCCATGTAACTTTACAACATGATTCAAGAACAGTATGGCTGTTTCGGATGCGGTTGGTAAACCCATATGTGGAATAAAATGTGCCATTTTAGAAAACAGATCAACAATGACTAGAATTGTGTTATGGTTAGAGGATGGGGGTAGCTCCACTATATAGTCCATTGCTATGTCCTTCCAGGGTCTTTCAGGAACTGGTAATGAAAGAAGAAGACCATAAGGACGAGTTCTAGTATGTTTGCAAGTAGCGCAGACTGAACAGGATCGAATGTAAGAAGAGACAGAACTTTTCATCTTGGGCCACCAATAGTCTCTTTGAAGTATGCGTAGTGTTTTATGAAGTCCAGGATGTCCTGATAGAAGAGAATCATGTGCAGAATGCATTCATTCATTTCGTAGAGGTTCTGGTATGTATATCTGGTTTCCATGGTAATACAGATTACTACTGTGTTTTTGTAGATCTGCTAATGGGAGTGTTGGATCTGCTCTCTGATACTCTTTTATAGAAGTTTCAGTGATTGAAGTTAATCCAATTAACTTATTTTGTGGAATGATAGAATCTGGAGGTATATAATGTTGAGGTTTTGGATCCTTCCTTGAAAGAGCATCTGCTTTTGTATTTTTGGAACCCGGGCGGTAAGTGATGGTAAAATCAAATCTTGAAAAGAAGAGGCTCCATCTAACTTGTCTAGATGTTAACGTTTTGCTGGTTTTTAAATATTCAAGGTTTCTATGATCCGTAAGTATAAGAATAGTATGTTTAGTACCCTCAAGGAGGTGTCTCCAAAACTCTAGTGCTGATTTTATAGCGAGAAGCTCTTTTTCACCAATAGCATAATTTAGCTCGGCTGAGCTCATTACCCTAGAGTAATATGATATTGGATGCAGTGCTTCCTTGGGTGAAACTCTTTGTGAGAGTACAGCTCCAAGAGCGTACTCAGAAGCATCAACCTCAAGCGTGTACTGTAAACTGGGATCTGGGAATTTGAGTATCGGTGCTGTTACAAACCTCTCCTTTAATATATTAAATGCGTTCTCAGCATGAATATTCCAAGAGAAACCAGGTTTTTTCTGAGTTAATTTAGTCAAGGGTCTAGCAATCTCAGAAAAGCCCTTGATAAACTTCCTATAGAAGTTTGCAAACCCAAGAAATCTCTGAACATCCTTTTTTGTACGGGGGGTGCTCCAGTTAGTAATAGCTTCCACTTTGTTTGCTTCCATAGCGATACCAGAAGGGGAAACATGGTATCCTAAGAAGGAGATAGTAGTGGTATTAAAAATGCATTTCTCTAACTTAGCATAGAGATGGTGTGAACGAAGTCTGGACAAAACAAGCTTGACATGGGTGTGATGGTTTGTTATATTCTCAGAATAGATTAAAATGTCATCTAAATAAATGACCATACAGACATCAAGTAAGTCATGAAATACGTCATTTATAAAACACTGGAACGTTGCAGGAGCGTTGCACAGCCCAAAAGGCATTACTGTATATTCATACAGTCCATAACGTGTGCGGAAAGCTGTTAGCCACTCATCGCCTTTCCTCATTCTTATCAAGTTATAAGCTCCTCTAAGATCTAATTTTGTGTAAATTTTAGCTCCTTGCAACCGTTCTATAAGTTCAGGGATAAGTGGGAGTGGGTACCTGTTTTTCTTGGTGCATTTGTTAATTTGTCTGTAGTCGATAATAGGACGAAGTGATCCGTCCTTGTTTTTAACAAAAAACATTGCAGCACCCGCTGGAGAGGTGGAAGGTCTTATAAAACCTTTCTTAAGGTTGTCCTCTAAGTACTGTTTCAAATGAACCAATTCAGGTTCTGACATAGGGTATATATGACCAAAGGGAATAGAACTGCCCGGTAGTAAGTCTATCGGACAGTCATAAGACCTATGGGGGGGTAAGTTCTGAGCTTCTACTTTGTCAAACACATCGGAAAATTCTTTATAACATTCAGGTAAAACATGATCAGTCATACAACACACAGAAGCTTTGGGAAAACAGACTTCCTTACAGTAAGTGGAATTAAAATTCACAACACCTTGCTTCCAAGATATATCAGGATCATGTTTTATCAACCAATTGATACCAAAAATTAACGGGTATAAACTAGAAGGCAAAATGTCAAATGTACATGTCTCAGTATGGCCTTTCTGTTTGATAACTTGTAAGGGTGTAGTGTGATGAGTGATAGGCCCTGTATTCATAAGACAACCATCAACCAATCTTATGGCTTGTGCACTATCTTTTTTTATTGTGGGTATTTTATGTTTTGTAACAAATGCTTGGTCAATGAAATTCCCAGATGCACCAGAGTCAATAACGGCCTGGGTTTTTGTCTTCTGTAGACGCCACTGCAAAAGAACAGAAATTGGTAAATGAGTGGTAAGCGTAGACAATTTATTAAGGCAATTTTGGTGCTGAAGATTCTTACCCCTCTTCTGTCTGATAAGCACAGGACAGTCTCTAACACCATGGTCCTTTGCTGCGCAATATAAACACAAGTTATGTAGCTTCCTTCTGGCTTTTTCCTCTGGTTTTAGAGGACCCCTCATGACAGCAACTTCCATAGGTTCATCATTTGATTTAGATGGTGCAGTGACCACAGGATGGTATACCGGGATTTTCTTGGCAATAGGATCAGATAGTGCCCTTTCAGATCTACGTTCTCTTATCCTTCTATCAACAGTGATACATAAGGTCATAAGATTCTCTAATTCCACAGGAACTGCACCATGGGCTAATTCATCTTTTAATGTTTCAGAAAGACCTTTTCTGAACTGATTTCTGAGAGCAGGTTCATTCCATTGGGTGTCTGGTGCCCATCTTTTAAAGTCCGTGATATATTCTTCTACTGCTCTTTTACCTTGTCGTAGGCTCCTAAGAGCAGTCTCAGCAGTATTCTGCTTATGATGGTCTTCATATAATAGGGACATGGCAGAGAAAAAGGCATCTAAGGAGTCTAATATGGGGTCATTGTTCTCATAGAAGGCGTTAGCCCAGGATTTAGCCTCTCCTCTGAGGTATGAGATGACCGTTAGAACTTTGACCCGATCAGATGTATAGGTTCGGGGTTTTAAAGAAAAGTACAGAGTACAGGAGTTTTTAAATTCTCTAAACTGAGTCCTGTCACCAAATAATTTTTCAGGTGGAGATACAGTTGGTTCAGGTGTTAATTCAATAGGAGCAGGTTTATCAGATAAGTGCTCATTAATAAACTTCCTAATGTGATCATTTTCAATTTTAATTTCTCTGAGGCCTTGTAGCATATGGTCCATGCTTTGTGCAAGGGAACCAACACGGTTTGTAAGTTCAGTGATATCCATGCTGTAGGATATATGTTAAGGCTTGGTAATATGTTATGTTAGGTGCAAGTATTTAATATCCTTAACTGCAGGACCACTCAGTCTCACACCAAACCTTTAGGTTCATTAGATGTAATCAAGAACCTAGTTTTTGCTCATAGATCTGAGGGTCACTGCTGCATGGATGCAGAGTGAAAGAGATGAGATTTAAAGGTATATTATCCCGATTGCAATACCAGGTTGCAATATGCAGATAATTATGCAGAGAGAAAGAAATGAGATTTAAAGGTATATTATCCCGATTGCAATACCAGGTTGCAATATGCAGATAATTATAGAGATAGTAGATAAATGAAAGATTTAGTTAAGATTAAGTATTAGTAGGTGAATGTCAGCCTCAATAAACACAGGTTGCAACCAGGAGGTGTTTCTATATAAAGTAAGCAGGAGAGCTCTATAACAGGTTATGTTGTTTTTAGTTAACAGGCAGTCCTTAGTTAGTCTATAACGTTGTTAGTATTCATATAAACAGCAGGCAGTCTTTCACAACCAACAGTATGATTATTTGATAAAGCACATAGAATAATTAAGCACAGTTCATCAGGCTGAATCGATAGATATTACAGGCAATCAGATAGTTAACGGTAGCTGTATTTGCATAAGCGTCACACTGTAAAACATGCAGGAAAGTCCTTCAAAGTAGTAAGTGAATTAAGGTATAATACGTTACCAACTTCAGAGAGTAAGGAATAGTAACGGTTACCGCAGCTTCAAGGTGAGTTGCTATTAAGCACAGGAGTTGTTTGTTTGCAGCCAGAGTGAGAGAGAGCTCCAGAGACTTACGGTGACGTCAGACGCCGATACACGGCATCAATGTAGAAGCCGGGAGAAACTGAATTAACAAATAAGAGATACTTTAAGGATTCCGGACAAAACAAAGAAACCTGGTATATGATGATCCAAAGTTGAAAAGCACACAGCAGTTGTAGTTATTATGAGTAAATTCCTTCGTTAGGAATATCAGCAAGGTGTCTTCGTTGTTGCTCAGCTTATAGCTAAGTGAATACAAATTACCAAGCATAGGTAGACTGGAGGAGGGGCCTTATATAGGGATGTGAATACCTGAACATCCTGATTTAAAGGGACAGGAACATAACAGAGATGTAGGCATATATCCCCATTGATACTTGTCAGTAAGGCACTCACTGGGAGATGTAGGCATATATCCCCATTGATACTTGTCAGTAAGGTACTCACTGGGAGATGTGGGCATATTTCCCCATTGATACTTGTCAGTAAGGCACACACTGGGAGATGTAGGCATATATCCCCATTGATACTTGTCATTAAGGTACTCACTGGGAGATGTGGGAATATTTCCCCATTGATACTTGTCAGTAAGGCACTCACTGGGAAATGTGGTTGCATTTCCCCATTGATACTTGTCAGTAAGGCACACACTGGGAGATGTGGGCATATATCCCCATTGATACTTGTCAGTAAGGCACACACTGGGAGATGTAGGCATATCTCCCCGTTGATACTTGTCAGTAAGGTACTCACTGGGAGATGTAGGCATTTATCCCCATTGATACTTGTCAGTAAGGTACTCACTGGGAGATGTAGGCATATTTCCCCATTGATACTTGTCAGTAAGGCACTCACTGGGAGATGTAGGCATATTTCCCCATTGATACTTGTCAGTAAGGCACACACTGGGAGATGTAGGCATATATCCCCATTGATACTTGTCAGTAAGGCATTCACTGGGAGATGTGGGTGTATTTCCCTATTGATACTTGTCATTAAGGTACTCACTGGGAGATGTAGGCATATATCCCCATTGATACTTGTCAGTAAGGCACAAACTGGGAGATGTAGGCATATATCCCCATTGATACTTGTCAGTAAGGTACTCACTGGGAGATGTAGGCATTTATCCCCATTGATACTTGTCAGTAAGGCACACACTGGGAGATGTAGGCATATTTCCCCATTGATACTTGTCAGTAAGGTACTCACTGGGAGATGTAGGCATTTATCCCCATTGATACTTGTCAGTAAGGTACTCACTGGGAGATGTAGGCATATTTCCCCATTGATACTTGTCAGTAAGGCACACACTGGGAGATGTAGGCCTATATCCCCATTGATACTTGTCATTAAGGTACTCACTGGGAGATGTGGGAATATTTCCCCATTGATACTTGTCAGTAAGGCACTCACTGGGAAATGTGGGTGCATTTCCCCATTGATACTTGTCAGTAAGGCACACACTGGGAGATGTGGGCATATATCCCCATTGATACTTGTCAGTAAGGCACACACTGGGAGATGTAGGCATATATCCCCGTTGATACTTGTTAGTAAGGTACTCACTGGGAGATGTAGGCATTTATCCCCATTGATACTTGTCAGTAAGGTACTCACTGGGAGATGTAGGCATATTTCCCCATTGATACTTGTCAGTAAGGCACTCACTGGGAGATGTAGGCATATTTCCCCATTGATACTTGTCAGTAAGGCACACACTGGGAGATGTAGGCATATATCCCCATTGATACTTGTCAGTAAGGCATTCACTGGGAGATGTGGGTGTATTTCCCTATTGATACTTGTCATTAAGGTACTCACTGGGAGATGTAGGCATATATCCCCATTGATACTTGTCAGTAAGGCACAAACTGGGAGATGTAGGCATATATCCCCATTGATACTTCTCAGTAAGGTACTCACTGGGAGATGTAGGCATTTATCCCCATTGATACTTGTCAGTAAGGCACACACTGGGAGATGTAGGCATATTTCCCCGTTGATACTTGTCAGTAAGGTACTCACTGGGAGATGTAGGCATTTATCCCCATTGATACTTGTCAGTAAGGTACTCACTGGGAGATGTAGGCATATTTCCCCATTAATACTTGTCAGTAAGGCACTCACTGGGAGATGTAGGCATATTTCCCCATTGATACTTGTCAGTAAGGCACACACTGGGAGATGTAGGCATATATCCCCATTGATACTTGTCAGTAAGGCACTCACTGGGAGATGTGGGTGTATTTCCCTATTGATACTTGTCATTAAGGTACTCACTGGGAGATGTAGGCATATATCCCCATTGATACTTGTCAGTAAGGCACAAACTGGGAGATGTAGTCATATATCCCCATTGATACTTGTCAGTAAGGCACAAACTGGGAGATGTAGTCATATATCCCCATTGATACTTGTCAGTAAGGCACAAACTGGGAGATGTAGGCATATATCCCCATTGATACTTGTCAGTAAGGTACTCACTGGGAGATGTGGGCATTTATCCCCATTGATACTTGTCAGTAAGGCACTCACTGGGAGATGTGGGCTAATATCCTTATTGATACTTGTCAGTAAGAGACATACTGGGATAACGGTATATACTTTTGGGGTGCATGCCCCTGGTCAAGAGCGTGAGAATAAGTGAGTATGTGACCACTATCTTTGCTAACTTTAGCATTTCTACGACTATTCTATGTAAAACTGAAAAGTTTTTGTTTTCTTTACCTGATACAATTATTACAGATGCTGAAAATTGCGTGATTTGTCCTGAAGATCAGTGGTCCAATGAGAGAAGAGATAAGTGCATTTCAAGGACTATGGATTTTCTTTCACATGAGGACCTTACAGGTGTTCTTCTGATTTCCCTGTGTATAATATTCTGTATAATGGCCTCCTCAGTGATGGGGATTTTTATTAAACACCATGAGACACCTATAGTTAAAGCCAATAACAGAAACCTCAGCTACAGCCTCCTCATCTCCCTCATATTGTCCTTCCTCTGCTCCTTGTTATTCATTGGACGTCCTGTGACAGTGACCTGCCTGCTCAGACAAGCTGCCTTTGGTGTAATATTTACAGTATCTGTCTCTTGTGTTCTGGCAAAATCAATCACTGTTGTCATTGCCTTTAATGCCACTAAACCTGGCAGCAAGATTAAGAAGTGGGTGGGTTCCCAGGTATCCATGTGCCTGGTTATCGTTTGTTCCCTGGGGCAGGTAGTGACATGTACTGTGTGGCTTAGTCTCTGCCCTCCATACCCAGACTATGACACTCAGACTGACACTGGGAAGATGATATTACTTTGTAACGAGGGGTGTGTCCCTGCTTTCTACACTGTGATTGGCTACTTGGGCTTCCTGTCGGCATTAAGTTTCCTGGTTGCTTTCCTGGTTAGGAAGTTACCCGCCAGTTTCAATGAGGCCCAGCTAATCACATTCAGCATGCTGGTGTTCTGCAGTGTGTGGCTGTCCTTCATCCCAGCGTACCTGAGCACCAAGGGCAAATACATGGTGGCCGTGGAGATATTTGCTATTCTGGCTTCCAGTGCAGGACTGCTGGGCTGTATATTTATTCCCAAGTGCTACATTATATTGGTCAAACCTGAGATAAACACTCGAGAATATGTATTTGGGAAACAATAATATTTTATTTACCTGAGATGATATCCCTATACCATATTAACTATAGAATCAATTTCATTTTATCATCAATGAAATAATAAAGCTTAGAATATAATGAAACTAAAAAAGTTACAAATAAAACATTTAAATATTTACAAATATATAGTAATTGTGTTTTTATTTGACGTGTGCCTTTCAGATTTTGTTATTTATTTTATCTTGCCTAGAGAGAACAGATCTAATTTAAGCTGAACTTTGTAGCAATATTTTCACCACATAGCGCCAGTCCTGATTATGTGAAGTCAGTCGCAATGCACATGGAATCCCCTTTACAAATAAAGGACATGGACTCCTTGAGAACATTTGTACAACAGTTGAACATGGACTTCAATGGTTTAGAGTTCACTTTAAACTCTAAACTTTAGTGAAGAGAAAATTACATTTTTGGATACATTAGTATATAAACAAAATGGCGTACTTGGCTTGGATATATATTCTAAAGAAAAAGACAGGAATACCCTATTGAAAGATGACAGTTTTCATCACCCAGCCCTTAAGAATTCCCTACCCCATAGTCAACATATTAGAGTTGGCAGAATTGTCAATGAGGACTCCTTGAAAAAAGTAAAATTTCATGATATGGGTAATATATTCCTGGAAAGGGGATATTCTAAGCAACTTATTGTTATTGAAATTAATATAAAGTATGCTGAAAAGAGAATAATGATACTAAACCTAAAAAGGTTAAAAAAGAGAAATTAGTGTTTATCACTCAATATAACTCATACAATGATAGAGTAACAAATATTGGCATATTGTAAAACAATGAAATAAGGAAATTGATATCCCCCAGGAAATTCCAATGATGGACTATAAGAGAGTACGGAACTTACAGGATAGTTAGTTATGTTAGGGTATGGCTGAGTGATATTTAATATATTTATATATTTATACCAACATACTGATTAATATTGCACCCATATAAAAGCTGTTTTGACAAAAAGTGCTTTGACCATTTGTAAATGACTGAAGTGGGTAACACAACCCCCCCCCCCCGTACAGAGATACACTTCACAGACCCGGATGTCTCACACATACACACTTCAATGGGGCCCATTTATCAAGTTCTGGATGGAGCCTAAGGGCTCGTGTTTCTGGCGAGTCTGCAGGCTCGCCAGAAACACCAGTTATGAAGCAGCGGTCTAAAAACAGCTGCTCCATAAGCTGTCTGCCTGCTTTGAGCAGGTGGACAGACATTGCCGCAATTCAACCCGATTGAGTACGATGGGGTTGATTGGCCACAGATCTGCAGGGGGTGGCGTTGCACCAGCAGCTCACAAGTGCTGCTGGTGCTGTGCTGAATACGAAGAGCGTATTGCTCTCCACATACAGCGAGGTCTGTCGGACCTGATCCGCACTGTTGGATCAGATCCAACAGAACTTTGTTAAATAGGCCCTTATGTCTTAAATAATTGCCCAAATAAATGTCCTAATAGGTAATGACCCCATGCAAGGACAACAGACGTTCAGTCTGAACTGAATATACACAAATTCTCAGGGGATGTAGTAATTAGCACAGGCATAGTGATAAACAAATGATTCATCACTGGGCCTTCTCAATACACAGATACCCAGACTTGATAGTATGAGGGAAGTTGTAAGCCTAACAGTTGAAATTTCAAAGTATCCTAATTCTGTGTATACCCTGTTCCAAATTATTATGCCAATGATATCTTTCTCATTTACCTAAATAATTGATGTAAACAACAGTCAGCATAATTCTCATGTTATCAACTATTAAGAGTATAATTCAAATTTTATTGAACAAACCTCCTAATGATAACAGTATTTTTTTTTCAAAATCAAAAACTTACAATGCTCTGTTCCAAAGTATTACGCACAGTAAGTTTCAAAAAACTTTATAGGTTGTAAAGAACTGAAAATTGTCATTTGTTGTGTTTGCAGCATATTTACTGAAATCAAAAGCTATTTCAATCAAACTTTGAACAACATTTTATTTTTTTAAACATTTTAACAGGTCCCGTTACATTTTAACATAGGACCCCTTATTTGATAGCAGCTTCACAAGTCTTGCATCCATTGAACTTGTGAGTTTTTGGACAGTTTCTGCATGAATTTGTTTGCAAGATGTCAGAATAGCCTCCCAGAGCTGCTGTTTGGATGTAAAATGCCTCCCACCCTCATAGATCTTTTGCTTGAGGATGCTCCAAAGGTTCTCAATAGGATTGAGGTCAGGGGAGGATGGAGGCCACACCATGACTTTCTCTCCTTTTATCCCTATAGTAGCCATTGATGCAGAGGTATTCTTTGCAGCATGAGATGGTGCATTGTCATGCATGAAGATTATTTTACTACGGAAAGCATAGTTCTTCCTTCTGTACCAGGGAAGGAAGTGGTCAGTCAGGAACTCCACATACTTTGCAGAGGTCATCTTTACACCTTTGGGGACCCTAAAGGAGCCAACCAGCTCTCTTCCCATGATTCCGGCCTAAAACATGACTCCACCACTGCCTTGCTGACATCGCATGCCTTGTTGGAACAAGGTGGCCGTCCACCAACCATCCACTACTCCATCCATCTGGACCATCCAGGGTTGCACGGCACTCATCAGTGAACAGGACTGTTTGAAAATTAGTCTTCATGTATTTTTCTGCCCAATGCAGCCATTTCTGCTTGTAAGCATTGGTTAGTGGTGGCCGAATGGAAGGTTTATGCACAGTTGCAAGACTCTGGAGGACTCTACACCTTGATGTCCGTGGGACTCCAGAGGCACCTGCAGCTTCAAATATCTGATTGCTGCTATGTAATGGTATTTTAGCAGCTGCTCTCTTGATCCAATGCATGGATCTGGCAGAAATCTTCCTCAATGTGCCTTTATCTGCACAAACCCGTCTGTGCTCTGAATCAGCCACAAATCTCTTAATAGTGCAATGATCACACTTAAGTTTTCGTGAAATATCTAATGTTTTCATACCTCGTCCAAGGCATTGAACTATTTCACTCTTTCAGCAGCAGAGAGATCCTTTTTCTTCCCCATATTGCTTGAAAATGGTGCTCTGCTTAATAATGTGGAACACCCTCCTTTAGTAGTTTTTCCTTTAATTGGTCTCATCTGGCAATCTAATTATCACAGGTGTCCGAGATTGTTTTCAGTGATCAAAAAAACCCTGAGACACAATGCTATCCATGAGTTAAACTGAAAAAATATATATTTAATCTTTGTGACACTGAAATAGAATTTGCATAATAATTTGGAACAGGGTGTAAGTTGAAAGCATCAAAATTGAGATTTTAAAGTACAACTTATGTTGAATTTTCAGCTATTGTGTACTCAGTATTATGTATAAATAATATTTGTGAGTTTGAGAGATGTGTCTAAAGTTTATATAATATATCAAATATGAAGTGATATCCACAGATGTGCAATGTATTGATATTAAATCAGCTGAATTGCCCTATTTAAAAAATATGGTCGTCAACATTTGTTTTTGTTATTCAGACATATGATGTACTAATGAGTTTTTGGAATGAATACAGACTAAATAAGCGGTCTTATGAACATAATCATAGATATGATAGCTATAATATATATATTAAATAGTAAATAATAATGAGGCTCAAATATAGATATGGCTATTTGATTAATTACATCAGACTGCTACTAACAGACTATATATATGATTTAAAATAGTAGGAAATACACATGCTTAGTCTTGAAATGTGCATGCTAAGTTGAATTATATGGTCGCATATGTATTGTACATTAGTATTTCCTACAAATCTAAGCATACTTATCATAAGCCCTTATGAATAGGCAGCTAATTGTATTGTGATTTAGAGGGATACTAGTAAAACTAGTTTATAAAACCTACTCACTTCCTAGTTATAATATTCCAGGATAAACGTCATATATAGTGTTTTAGAATTTTTATCTAATCATTACTACTCAGGTGTAGTGTTTTTAAATTTGTGTGTGAGTGGATTCTCCCATATAGAGCAATGCAAATTTAAGAATATACAGATTTTTCATCTAACACTTGATATTGCGAAAACGAAACACTGCTCTGTCATATTACACATACAACATCATGGACACTAAATAGAATGAGATCAAATGTACAAACAACAATCGCTCACACAACATAGCACATCCGCATTCAACATTCACAATCCTACACAACATTTACACTATACAAGGATTAGGAAAATATGTTGCTGTTACAGAAGCATTAGTTATTTTGTTGTGAAGAGCTTATTTCCCAGCAGCAATGCCTGAACCAGCCAAGCCTGCGCCTAAGAAGGGCTCCAAGAAAACTGTAACAAGTATCATTTTATAAAGGGTTAACTCTGTTCAGTTTTGACAAAACTATTTTCTGAGGCAGGTTTCCTAGCATATTGTGTACTGTAATTAAGTTTATGTGATAAGCATTCACTGCTAGGTGATAAGAAGGACTCAATTGTTTTCTTGTGTGTACTTGTTATCTGCGGTGGCCTGTAAAAGGGCGTTGCCTCTCTATCTAAATGTGTGATGGGGGATTTTATGCCTCCCCCCCTGGGAGTGCCCTGTGTGCATTTAACCTCAATAAAAAGCAGGCTGGGCATCCCAGTCCTGAGTTCTTGGTTGACCCTCAACCGCAGCGTTGACTCGTTTTTGTGGGCAGAAGGGTATCCTAGCTATACTACAGCTAAAGGGGGGGTATTCTACATTTGCGAGACTCATATAGAATACTATGGAAAGCAGCTTCTCCCCTCTTCAGCAATAGGAATCCAGGCTACTAAGCGGTCCATCTCTCAGCGAGACTAAGGGTAACCGTAACATTTGGCGGCAGCAGTGGGATTTTCCTGGATTTCCTAGGAGAGGTACAGAACGGATGGAGAGCGCTTACGAAAAATTGAAGCCTACAACCCTAAAGGATTTACTTGAAAGCAGAGGGGGTACGCCAGCAACCGGCCGAGGAGAGAGCTGATCGCAGAATTGACCGAACTGGATCAGAGCTTCACAATGGCGGAAACACCGACCACGATTAGTGATGAAAAAAACAGGATTGTTCGGGAGAGGCTCTCACTGTACGGGCCGAACCCCTCCATGGAATTGGTACAGCAGTTGATGGCAGAAGCGGACGAGGATATACGAAAGACTCGAGCCCACAAACTCAACCTAGCGAACGCACACCGCAATGCTGAAGCCCCGCAGGTAATCATCCCTGTCGAAAATGCTGGGAGGCCCAAGATACCCTATGCGGCATTTCGACCCTTCCTAGAGAGCGAGACAGGGATTGATGAATATTTGGCGGACTTCGAAAGGCAATGTGCCCTGCACCAGATTCCCAACAGAGAGTGGCCCACGATATTGTCTGGGAAACTATCCAGGCAAGCCCTGGAAGCCTTTCGTACTCTGGGTGCTGAGGAAGTGACACAGTATGAGCTAGTTAAGGAGACACTGTTGCGACGGTACGCGGTAACTCCGGACACGTATCGCCGACAGTTTCGGGGCACGAAAAAGAAGTCTAACGATACCCATATGGAATGGGCGCACCGAATGCGGAGAGCAGTAAATCACTGGATGAGCGGAAGTAAAGCGGTGACTGGTGAGGAAATTTTACAATTGTTTCTCTTAGAACATTTTTATAATGGCATGGAACAGCAAGGGAAGGAATGGCTGCGAGACAGGCGGCCTTCTACCTTAGACGAAGCAGCCAAATTGGCCGATGAACATTATGATTCCCGTCTTCACGAACCCATGAACTACCGAGCTCCAGCACGGGTCGAAACCAGAGAGGTTTACCGTGCACCCCCTCATGCTGAATTCCGAGCCCCGGTGCCTGCAGGGCCCGCCCGACACTCAGGACCACCCAATAACAGCTCTGAGCGTCCCAGACCGACTTGCCACCGATGCAAGCAACCAGGGCATTTCATGGCTAGATGCCCCCTTAATATGCACCAGACACCCAGGAATTACAATTACCCCTCTGGGTCATATCCTCTGGCCCGGGCCCTCTGTGTTAACCAAGAGGCCCCTATGGAGGAATATTTGGGGCCGCTTCACAAGACGGACCCTGTATATGCTGCCTCAGATAACTGCCAGCACCATCGGCAGAAGGTATGGCTCGAGGGGCGATCTACCGAGGGATTGCGAGACACAGGGGCTACTATCACGCTGGTACAGAGTCATTTGGTGCCGGAGCACAAGCGATCCGGACAGACTGTGGCCGTTAGAGTGGCGGGGGGGAATGTGTACAAAATTCCAACAGCTAAAGTGCATCTTGATTGGGGAGCGGGAAAGGGGGCTGTGAACGTGGGCATAATGGATAATTTACCTGCCGAAGTACTACTGGGCAACGATTTGGGCCCCATGACTTCTGCCTATGCTCCAGTATGCAACAACGAGGCGGACCCAGTCACTACATGGGCCCAAGCCCAGACGGAGTGAGAGCTCTCACCAGTGCGGGAGACACAGGTAAGACCTACCCCGACCTTGCCTGACATGTTAGGCCCCATACCCTGGGACACCCCAGATACCTTACAAAAGTACCGGGAACGAGCAGAGACAGGAGGGGGCGGGGCAGATAACAAAACATTCTTATGGGAAAAAGGGAAACTATACCGCTGGACAGAGAAAAGGGGACAGCGTAGGCGACAGCTGGTAGTGCCCCACAAATACCGTCAAGAAATCCTCAAGATAGGCCACGACATCCCCTTAGCAGGCCACCTAGCCGTAACCCGTACCCTACACCGCATTACTCACACGTTCTTTTGGCCAGGGGTACACGCTGACGTTAGAACTTACTGTAACACCTGCGATGTGTGTCAACGAGTAGGAAGGCGAGGCGATCACCCTAAAGCCCATCTAGTAAATATGCCCATTGTAGAGGAACCCTTCAGCCGGGTTGCTATTGACCTAGTGGGACCACTGGCTACCCCTAGTCCCTCCGGTAAGCACTACATTCTTACCATAGTGGACTACGCTACCAGGTACCCAGAGGCTGTCGCCCTATCCAACATACAAGCGGATACGGTAGCGAATGCACTAGTACAGGTGTTCTCCCGGGTAGGATTTCCAAAAGAAATCCTATCCGACCGAGGCACCCAATTTACGGCTGAATTGACCCAACAACTCTGGCAGGTTTGCAAAATTAAGTCCCTCCTGAGCTCCCCATACCACCCCCAGACGAACGGGCTGTGTGAGAGGTTGAATGGGACCCTCAAGCAAATGCTCAAGATGTTCACTCAGGAATACCGAGACTGGGAACGCTTCCTGCCGCACCTCCTTTTTGCTTATCGGGAGGTGCCCCAGGAAACGACAGGGTTCTCTCCCTTTGAGTTGCTCTACGGAAGAAAGATACGGGGACCCCTAAACCTGATCCGGGAGCACTGGGAGGGAGAGATGGAGACTGACGGTGTCCCCATTGTGCCATACGTGCTGGAACTCAGGGACCAAATGGAGCAATTAGCCAAATCCGTGCGGGCTAATCTCCAGTCGGCCCAGAGAAGACAGAAAGTATGGTACGATCGGGGGCCCCAAAAGAGAATCTTCACCATAGGACAAAAGGTGTTAGTACTTAAGCCGGTGAAGACAGACAAATTGCAGGCGTCCTGGCAGGGCCCCTACCAGATCGTAGAGAAAAGGGGAGACACCACTTATGTGATAGCTAGCTGCCACGACAACAATCTTAGAAAGACATTCCATGTAAACATGCTCAAGGAATATTTTGAGCCACCAGAGAACGTGACGGCCGTATGTTGTTCCCCTCAGGAAGACCCCGACAGTCTACCCATTCCAGACCTATTAGAAAAGAGTCTCCCCACAGGTATAGTGGCTCAGGTAGGAGACTGACTTAGCCCCACTGAAAGGGAGCAGCTCAACCAACTCCTACAGTCCAAACACCTCACCTTCTCCCTGAAGCCAGGGTACACTACTTTAACCACCCACCAGGTAGATACTCCGGGACAAGCTCCCTTGCGCCAGGCTCCGTAGCGAATCCCCGAAGCAGTTAGGACAGGAATGAAGAAGGAGATCGATGAGATGCTCCAACTCAGGGTAATTAAGCCCTCCGATAGTCCCTGGGCCTCCCCAGTTGTCTTTGTGCCCAAGAAAGATGGGACCACCTGGTTCTGCGTAGACTATCGGAGGCTCAATGAAAAGACCGTGACGGACGCTTACCCTATGCCCAGGGTAGACGAGCTACTCGATCGTATAGCCAGGAGAAATTACCTGACCACTATTGACCTCTGCAAAGGTTACTGGCAGATTCCCCTGGCCCCGGAGGCTATCCCCAAGTCGGCATTCGTCACCCCATTTGGCTTATATCAGTTTAGGGTAATGCCATTTGGGATGAAGAATGCCCCAGCTACATTCCAGCGCTTGGTGGATAGGCTCCTGGATGGCTTCCAGAGTTTTGCTTGCGCCGACCTGGACGACATAGCGATCCACAGTGAGTCCTGGGAGGACCACTTAGCTCACGTAGGAATGGTTCTGGATCAGATCCGGGCTGCTGGCCTGACTCTGAAGCCAGAAAAATGCCACTTTGGGATGGCCGAGGTACAGTACCTGGGTCACCGGGTGGGTTGTGGAAAGCAGCCACCAGAGCCGGCCAAGATAGAAGCTGTCACCAATTGGCCCACCCCCATCACTAAGACTCATGTCCTAGCCTTCCTGGGCATGGCAGGGTACTATAGACGGTTCGTACCAGACTAAAGCACACTTGCCATACCCCTGACTGACTTGACCAAGAAGAACTTACCTCGACAGGTCCTGTGGTCTCCCCACTGTGAAACGGCTTTCCAGGCTCTCAAAAATGCTCTAATTAACGCTCCTGTCTTGGCAGCCCCAGCCCTTAACAAACGTTTTATCGTCCATACAGATGCTTCCATGTTCAGGCTGGGAGCTGTCCTCAGCCAAGTAGGCGAAGATGGAGGGGAGCATCCAGTTGCCTACATCAGTCGGAAGCTCCTGCCCCGCGAAGTCAGCTATGCAGCGGTCGAAATGGAGTGTTTGGCTTTGGTGTGGGCATTAAAGAAATTGACTTCCTATTTATATGGGCAGGAGTTCACTCTGGTCACCGACCATAACCCGTTGGTGTGGCTGAACCGGGTCTCTGGAGATAACGGTAGGCTATTACGTTGGAGTTTATCGTTGCAACCCTTCAATTTCACCATTACTTACAGACCTGGGAAACAGAATGGCAACGCCGACAGGTTGTCCAGACAAACCGACCTCAGCCCCGCATAACCAGCGGTCTGGACAGCCGTGTCTGCCAGAGTGTTCCACAGAAAGGGAGCACTGTTACAGAAGCATTAGTTATTTTGTTGTGAAGAGCTTATTTCCCAGCAGCAATGCCTGAACCAGCCAAGCCAGCGCCTAAGAAGGGCTCCAAGAAAACTGTAACAAGTATCATTTCATAAAGGGTTAACTCTGTTCAGTTTTGAGAAAACTATTTTCTGAGGCAGGTTTCCTAGCATATTGTGTACTGTAATTAAGTTTACGTGATAAGCATTCACTGCTAGATGATAAGAAGGACTCAATTGTTTTCTTGTGTGTACTTGTTATCTGCGGTGGCCTGTAAAAGGGCGTTGCCTCTCTATCTAAATGTGTGATGGGGGATTTTATGCTTCCCCCCCTGGGAGTGCCCTGTGTGCATTTAACCTCAATAAAAAGCAGGCTGGGCATCCCAGTCCTGAGTTCTTGGTTGACCCTCAATCGCAGCGTTGACTCGTTTTTGTGGGCAGAAGGGTATCCTAGCTATACTACAGCTAAAGGGGGGTTATTCTACATTTGCGAGACTCATATAGAATACTATGGAAAGCAGCTTCTCCCCTCTTCAGCAATAGGAATCCAGGCTACTAAGCGGTCCATCTCTCAGCGAGACTAAGGGTAACCGTAACAGTTGCGATCTGCATCACGGAACAAAACAATATGAAAAAAGAATTGCACACTGATACACAAACAAAACATTTGCATTGGCGATTAGGAAACATTATTCAAAATACACATTTACAACACTTAACAAATATGATACCATCAGAAATCAGCATTTAAATTTTGAGATACAAAATTAGGAGAATCTTATGTAAAAGGATCACTATGACATCATCGCATTATACACATTCCAGAAATACATATGTGCATTTAGAAACTCTATATGAGCATGCGCAAATTGAAACAACTACTCTACATTGCACACATGCAAATCAAAACTAAAGCAAACCTGAACCTCGTTTACTTTGCAAACCGTTACTGTTACGGTACCAACAGTGTACCAAGAGTTAATACCAGATGAACAATGTCCTGCATAGGGAATCAGCAATTCACAACCCAGCCAGTTTCAGGTTTAAAACAGAATGTCATTTATTAAAGGCTAGATGCCTAGTATTTATACAGGTTTGACCCCAGATGGGGGGGTTGAAAGACTCTTGTACATTTAGATAAAAAGGGGAAGACACCCTTTTATGAAACAGTAGAATTACATTACTTAAATACTTTACTTAGGCAGATAACAACTTAAACACATTTGGCTTGTCTTATCACCTAGCGTCTGCTCTCTGAGGGTGATTAAACAATGGCCTGTTTATTACTTAAATGTAATTATAGCACACAATACCTGAGGCAAGCAACTCTGTCTTTAGAAATTAGTTTCTTAGCTAAACACAATTAACTCCTTCAGTCCTGACAGAAGGGTCTGTCACGTATCTCCCCCCTTGTGGAACACTCTGGCAGACCCGGCTTGACCCTTTGGCGGGTCAACCTGGGGATGACCGGACTAGGAGGTGGTAGGCATGTCAGTTTGCCAGGACAATCCATCTGTATTCCCGTTATGAGAGAGAATTCCTGTCCATACAAAGAAGGGTTCAACTTCCTCAGTGCCCAGACTAGGGCTAAACAGTCCTTCAAAATCCCATCAGCTTCTTTACGAGTTTTCTGTACCTGCTCTTTATAGGTATCCACAATCCCTTCATACTGACATAGGGTGCCCTTGAGTTGCTGCACCTCACTATGAGCCAGCATCAGCTTCTCCTCCAGTGTCACTAAGTTTGTCTTTAATGTTTCATGTTCCACTCTCAAGCTGGTGTTTTCTGCAGTCTGTCGGTGCAGCTTGTCTAGCAGAGATTCACGTTCTAAACGTGCTTTTTCCTCTGCGCTCCTCTTCTCCTTCATCAGCGCATTGTAACGGGACTTCCACGTATCAATAGCGGATAGAGATTTACTGAGCTCAGCGTCCTGGGGCTTAGCAGCAGGGGGGTCAGTCTCTGCTGCACAGATCTGAGCACGGGTAGTCACAGGGTTAACATCAGCGGGACCCATGGGAGCATAGGCAGAAACAAGGGGAGCCAAGTCATTTCCAAGAAGAACATCAGCAGGTAAGTCCTTCTTGACCCCCACATTCACAGGTCTAGCGCCCACTCCCCAATCCAAATGTACCCTGGCAACAGGTAGGCTGAACACATCGCCCCCTGCTACCCTAACAGCCACAGTGTCTCCAGTGTACTGTTTCTCAGACACCAAGTTCTTTTGAAGCAAGGTCATGGTAGCACCAGTATCCCGTAGACCACTGACCTTCTTCCCATTCACTTTAACCAGTTGCCGGTTATTCCGGTGGGCAGCTTGCACAAGGTCTGCCTCATGTAGGATGCTCCAGCATTCTTGCGCCTCTACGTAGCGGGCCGCAGGCTGAGAGTTACGTGGGATTCCGCCGGCTGGTCTTCTCCAGGACTGTGCTTGGTTCGCTGCATTTAGGGGACACTCTGGTCTTTTGTGCCCTAGTTGCTTACATCCAAAGCACCAAATAGGCTGTGAGTAGCCCCGTGAATTGAACCGGGCTCTCTGAGGGTAGTTCGTGGCCAGAGGCCGTGTGGTATAGCGGTGCGCCGGGGGTTGGTAACTGGCAGCTGCTGGGGTGACTGGGGGTCTGTACTCCACTCTAGCAGGGGGCTTAGTGGTAGAAGTGTCCAGTTTGCGGGCATCCGTATACTCATCTGCCAAGCGAGCCGCTTCATGCAGGGTGGAGGGTTTACGGTCCCGAACCCACTCTCGAACTCCTGCAGGTAACTTGTCGAAGCAATGTTCCAACAGGAATAGCTGCAGCACCTCTTCCCCAGACACGGCTTGGCTCCCCGCTATCCAGTGAGCTGCTGTGCGGTGCACCTTACATGCCCACTCAAGGTAGGAATCTCCAGTTAATTTAACAGTGTCTCTGAACCGCCTCCGGTATGCCTCCGGTTTAACCGCATACCTGGAGAGCAGAGCCTCTTTTACAGTATTATAATCCCCGACTTCCTCATCTGGAATGGCCCGAAAAGCCTCACTGGCACGGCCGGATAATTTTCCGGATAATATCATGACCCAGTCCTCTGCGGGTACCTTGTGTAGTGCACATTGCCTCTCAAAATCCGCAAGGTACCCATCAATCTCTCCTTCTGTTTCCAGGAAGTTTTTAAAAGCTGCAAAATTTACTTTTCTCTTTTCCACTGGGTTTGCTGCAGCGCCGCTTTGGCGAAGTCAGTTGGCCTCCACAGCTGCTATGACCCGGTCGATAATTTCCGCAGATGGGTTGGGGCCATAATGTGCCAGTCTTATTTTAACCGCCCGATCAAAGCTTGCTTCTGCGGGGGTTCTGTCTGCTATGCTGGGCCCATTGGTTCCTTCTGTCCCTGGTACTCTTTCCATCTTAGTCAGTATTGTAATAATCCCCCTCTTCCTGAGGTTACTGGCTTGTGTAGTTGCTCTTCTGGGCGATAAGGTTCATTCCGTCGCTTGCCACCAATGTTACGGTACCAACAGTGTACCAAGGGTTAATACCAGATGAACAATGTCCTGCATAGGGAATCAGCAATTCACAACCCAGCCAGTTTCAGGTTTAAAACAGAATGTCATTTATTAAAGGCTAGATGTCTAGTATTTATACAGGTTTGACCCCAGATGGGGGGGTTGAAAGACTCTTGTACATTTAGATAAAAAGGGGAAGACACCCTTTTATGAAACAGTAGAATTACATTACTTAAATACAACTTTACATTACTTAAAGATAACAACTTAAACACATTTGGCTTGTCTTATCACCTAGCGTCTGCTCTCTGAGGGTGATTAAACAGTGGCCTGTTTATTACTTAAATGTAATTATAGCACACAATAGCTGAGGCCAGCAACTCTGTCTTTAGAAATTAGTTTCTTAGCTAAACACAATTAACTCCTTCAGTCCTGACAGAAGGGTCTGTCACAGTTACATCATTAACCATTTATATAGGGTATATAAGCACACTCTAAACATGGCTTCCTTGACTGTATTGCTTTTTTGAGATAGGTGCAGGTCTAGGCGTTAGAGGTTACAGAAAGTTAGTGAGACAGAGAATAAGTGAGAGAGAGTTAGTTAGTGATAGAGTTAGTTAGTTAGTTAGTTAGCGAGAGAGAGTGAGTTAGTGAGAGTGAATTAGTGAGAGATAGTGAGTTAGTGAGAGAGTGAGTAAATGAGAAAGAGTGAGTTAGTGAGAGAGAGTGAGTAAATGAGAAAGAGTGAGTTAGTGAGAGAGAGTGAGTAAATGTGGAAGAGTGAGTTAGTGAGAGAGAGTTTGTGAGAGTTTGTCTGGGTGAGTGCGCAAGTGCTGTTTTTTTGTACTTATATAAACACATTTACATGCAAACACATTCAATACATATATACACATATCAGTAACACTACTTACACACACATACACTCATACCCCATTCCCTTTAATCCTACACTCCATACCCCATTCCCTTTAATCCTAAAGTTAGATTTGGTTTGATTTACAACAATTTATTGTTTACATACCCTCGTTTACTCTTTTTTAATATGTTTGTCTGTTTATTAATATCCCTTATCCTATTTTTGTAATCCCATTCACAGTTTGAGCACTTTTTACTTTTATTTCATGATTTTGACTGCACTTTTTACAATACTCTCTCCAGTGTGATGCTCACCACTTGTATTGAACACTGCTATGTCGCTATCTGCTGCACAATGTACAATACTTTCTTCAATCTCATGCTCACCAGTCACCACATGTATTTAGCACTGCTATGTCACTATCTACTGCACAAGGTACAATACTCTCTCCAGTGTGATGCTCACCACTTGTATTTAGCACTGCTATGTCACTATCTGCTGCCCAAGGTACAATACACTCTCCAGTGTGATGCTCACTCTTTGTATTTAGCACTGCTATGTCACTATCTGCTGCCCAAGGTACAATACACTCTCCAGTGTGATGCTCACTCTTTGTATTTAGCACTGCTATGTCACTATCTGCTGCCCAAGGTACAATACACTCTCCAGTGTGATGCTCACTCGTTGTATTTAGCACTGCTATGTCACTATCTGCTGCCCAAGGTACAATACACTCTCCAGTGTGATGCTCACTCGTTGTATTTAGCACTGCTATGTCACTATCTGCTGCACAATGTGCAATACTTTCTTCAATCTCATGGTCACGAGTCACCACATGTATTTAGCCCTGCTATGTCACTATCTACTGCACATGGTACAATTTTCTCTCCAGTGTGATGCTCACCGCTTTTATTTAGCACTGCTATGTCACTATCTGCTGCACAAGGTACAATACTCTCTCCAGTGTGATGCTCACCATTTGTATTTAGCACTGATATGTCACTATCTGCTGCACAAGGTACACTGCTCTCTCTAGTGTGATGCTCAACACTTGTATTAAACACTGAAATGTAACTATATGCTGCACAAGATACAATACTCTCTTCAATCTGCTGCACACCACATGTATTTAGCACTGCTATGTCACTATCTGCTGCATATAATATGCTGCTCACCACATGTATTTAGCACTGCTATATCACTATCTGCTGCAGAATGTACAATACACTCTCCAGTGTGATGCTCACCACTTGTATTTAGCACTGCTATGTCAGTATCTGCTGCAGAAGCTACACTACTCTCTCCAGTGTGATGCTCACTGTTATATCACTATTTGCTGCACAATGTACAATTCTCTATTCAATCTGACACTCACCACTTGTATTTAGCAATGCTATGTCAGTATCTGCTGCACTTAATATGCTGCTCACCACATGTATTTAGCACTGCTATGTCCCTATCTGCTGCAGAAGGTACAATACTCTCTCCAGTATGATGCTCACCACATGTATTTAGCACTGTTATGTCACTATCTGCTGCACAAGGTACAATATTCTCTTCAATCTGCTGCTCACCACATGTATTTAGCACTGCTATGTCACTATCTGCTGCACAATGTACAATACTCTCTTAAGTGTGATGCTCACCACTTGTATTTAGCACTGCTATGTCACTATCTGCTGCATAAGGTACATTACTCTCTCCAGTGTGATGCTCACCACATGTATTTAGCACTGCTATGTGACTATCTGCTGCACAAGGTACAATACTCTCTCCAGTGTTATGCTCAGCACATGTATTTAGCACTGCTATGTCACTCTCTGCTGCACAAGGTACAATTCTCTCTCCAGTGTGATGCTCACCACATGTATTTAGCACTACTATGTCACTATCTGCTGCACAAGGTACAATACTCTCTCCGGTGTGATGCTCACCACATGTATTTAGCACTGCTATGTCACTATATGCTGCAGAAGGTACAATACTTTCTCCAGTGTGATGCTCACTACACGTATTTAGCACTGCTTCATCATTATCTACTGCACATTTTACAATACTTTTTCCAGTGTGATGCTCACCACATTTATTTAGCACTGCTGTGTCACTATCTACTGCATATTTTACAATACTCTTACCACATTGATTTAGCACTGCTATGTCACTATCATCTGCACAATGTACAATACACTGTTCAGTGTGATGCTCACCACATTTATTTAGCACTGCTTTGTCACTATCTGCTGCACAATGTACAATAAACTCTCCAGTATGATGCTCACCACTTGTATTTAGCACTGTTATATCACTATCTGCTGCACAATTTACAATTCTCTCTTCAATCTGACACTCACCACTTGTATTTAGCACTGCTATATCACAATCTGCTACACAAGGTACAATACTTTCTCCAGTGTGATGCTCACCACTTGTATTTAGCACTGCTATGTCCCTATCTGCAGCACAAAGTACAATACTCTCTTCAATCGGCTGCTCACCACATGTATTTAGCACTGCTATGTCACTATCTGCTGCACAATTTACAATTCTCTCTTCAATCTGACACTCACCACTTGTATTTAGCACTGCTATATCACAATCTGCTACACAAGGTACAATACTTTCTCCAGTGTGATGCTCACCACTTGTATTTAGCACTGCTATGTCCCTATCTGCAGCACAAAGTACAATACTCTCTTCAATCTGACACTCACCACTTGTATTTAGCACTGCTATGTCACTATCTGCTGCACAAGGTACAATACTCTCTCCAGTGTGATGCTCACCACATGTATTTAGCACTGTTATGTCACTATCTGCTGCACAATGTACAATACTCTCTTCAATCGGCTGCTCACCACATGTATTTAGCACTGCTAAGTCACTATCTGCTGCACAAGGTACAATACTCTCTTTAATCTGTGGCTCACCAAATGTATTTAGCACTGCTATGTCAATATCTGCTACACAATATACAATACTCTCTCCAGTGTGATGCTCGCCACTTGTATTTAGCACTGCTATGTCACTATCTGCTGCACAAGGTACATTACTTTCTCCAGTGTGATGCTCACCACAGGTATTTAGCACTACTTTGTCACTATCTGCTGCACAAGGTACAATACTCTCTCCAGTGTGATGCTCACCACATGTATTTAGCACTGCTATGTCCCTATCTGCTGCAGAAGGTACAATACTTTCTCCAGTGTGATGCTCACCACATGTATTTAGCACTGCTATGTCACTATCTGCTGCAAAAGGTACAATACTTTCTCCAATGTGATGCTCACCACAGGTATTTAGCACTGCTTCGTCATTATCTACTGCACATTTTACAATACTTTTTCCAGTGTGATGCTTACCACATTTATTTAGCACTGCTATGTCACTATCTACTGCACAATTACAATACACTCTCCAGTGTGATGTTCACCACATTTATTTAGCACTGCTACGTCACTATCTACTGCACATTTTACAATACTTTCTCCAGTGTGATGCTTACCACATTTATGTAGCACTGATGTGTCACTATTTACTGCATATTGTACAATACTCTCTCAAATGTGATGCTCACCACATGTATTTAACACTGTTGTGTCACTATCTACTGCACAATGTAGAATACACTCTCAAGTGTGATGCACTCCACATTTATTTAGCACTACTGTGTCACTATCTACTGCATTTTTTCAATACTCTCTCAAATGTGATGCTCAACACATTTATTTAGCACTGCTGTGTCACTATCTCCTGCTGCACAATGTACTGTACAATACACTCTCCAATGTGATGCTCACCACATTTATTTAGCACTGCTGTGTCACTATCTGCTGCACAATGTACAATTATCTCTTCAATCTGACACTCACCACTTGTATTTAGCACTGCTATATCACTATCTGCTACACAAGGTACAATACTTTCTCCAGTGTGATGCTCACCACTTGTATTTAGCACTGCTATGTCCCTATCTGCAGCACTATGTACAATACTCTCTTCAATCGGCTGCTCACCACATGCATTTAGCACTGCTATGTCACTATCTGCTGCACAAGGTACAATACTCTCTCCAGTGTGATGCTCACCACATGTATTTAGCACTGCTATGTCACTATCTGCTGCACAAGGTACAATACTCTCTTTAATTTGTGGTTCACCAAATGTATTTAGCACTGCTATGTCAATATCTGCTACACAATATACAATACTCTCTCCAGTGTGATGCTCGCCACTTGTATTTTGCACTGCTATGTCACTATCTGCTGCACAAGGTACATTACTCTCTCCAGTGTGATGCTCACCACATGTTTTTAGCACTACTATGTCACTATCTGCTGCACAAGGTACAATACTCTCTCCAGTGTGATGCTCACCACATGTATTTAGCACTGCTATGTCCCTATCTGCTGCAAAAGGTACAATACTTTCTCCAGTGTGATACTCACCACATGTATTTAGCACTGCTATGTCCCTATCTGCTGCAAAAGGTACAATACTTTCTCCAGTTTGATGCTCACCACATGTATTTAGCACTACTATGTCACTATCTGCTGCACAAGGTACAATACCCTCTCCAGTGTGATGCTCACCACATGTATTTAGCACTGCTATGTCCCTATCTTCTGCAAAAGGTACAATACTCTCTCCAGTGTGATGCTTACCACATTTATTTAGCACTACTATGTCACTATCTACTGCACAATGTACAATACACTCTCCAGTGTGATGTTCACCACATTTATTTAGCACTGCTACGTCACTATCTACTGCACATTTTACAATACTTTCTCCAGTGTGATGCTTACCACATTTATGTAGCACTGATGTGTCACTATTTACTGCATATTGTACAATACTCTCTCAAATGTGATGCTCTCCACATTTATTTAGCACTGCTGTGTCACTATCTACTGCATTTTTTCAATACTCTCTCAAATGTGATGCTCAACACATTTATTTAGCACTGCTACGTCACTATCTCCTGCTGCACTTATTACTGTACAATACACTCTCCAATGTGATGCTCACCACATTTATTTAGCACTGCTACGTCACTATCTCCTGCTGCACTATTTACTGTACAATACACTCTCCGGTGTAATGCTCACCACATTTATTTAGCACTGCTGTGTCACTATCTACTGCACATTATACAATTCTCTCTCCAGTGTGATGCTCACCACATTTATTTAGCACTGCAGTGTCATTATCTGCTGCACAATGTACAATAAACTCTGCAGTGTGATGCTCACCACATTTATTTAGCACTGCTGTGTCACTATCCGCTGCACAATGTACAATAAACTCTCCAGTGTGATGCTTACCACATTTATTTAGCATTGCTGTGCCACTATCTGCTGCACAATGTACAATAAGCTCTCCAGTGTGATGCTCACCACATTTATTTAGCACTGCTGTGTCACTATCTACTGCACATTTTACAATACTCTCTCCAGTGTGATGCTCACCACATTTATTTAGAACTGATGTGTCACTATCTGCTGCACAATGTGCAATAAACTCTCCAGTGTGATGTTCACCACATTTAGTTAGCAATGCTGTGTCACTATCTACTGCACATTTTACAATACTCTCTCCAGTATGATGCTCACCACATTTATTTAGCACTGCTGTGTCACTATCTACTGCACATTATACAATTCTCTCTCCAGTGTGATGCTCACCACATTTATTTAGCACTGCAGTGTCATTATCTGCTGCACAATGTACAATAAACTCTGCAGTGTGATGCTCACCACATTTATTTAGCACTGCTGTGTCACTATCCGCTGCACAATGTACAATAAACTCTCCAGTGTGATGCTTACCACATTTATTTAGCATTGCTGTGCCACTATCTGCTGCACAATGTACAATTAACTCTCCAGTGTGATGCTCACCATATTTATTTAGCACTGCTGCATCACTATCTGCTGCTGCACTATGTACTGTACAATACTTTATCCAGTGTGATGCTCACCACATTTATTTAGCACTGCTGTGTCACTATCTACTGCACATTTTACATAACTCTCTCCAATGTGATGCTCACCACATTTATTTAGCACTGCTGTCACTATCTGCTGCACAATGTACAATAAACTCTCCAGTGTGATGCTCACCACATTTATTTAGCACTGCTGTGTCACTATCTACTGCACATTTTACAATACTCTCTCCAGTGTGATGCTCACCACATTTATTTAGAACTGATGTGTCACTATCTGCTGCACAATGTGCAATAAACTCTCCAGTGTGATGTTCACCACATTGAGGCCTAGATTTGGAGTTCGGCGGTAAAAGGGCTGTTAACGCTCCGCGGGTTTTTTTCTGGCCGCACCATAAATTTAACTCTGGTATCGAGAGTTCAAACAAATGCTGCGTTAGGCTCCAAAAAAGGAGCGTAGAGCATATTTACCGCAAATGCAACTCTCGATACCAGAGTTGCTTACGGACGCGGCCGGCATCAAAAACGTGCTCGTGCACGATTCTCCCATAGGAAACAATGGGGCAGTTTGAGCTGAAAAAAAACCTAACACCTGCAAAAAAGCAGCGTTCAGCTCTTAACGCAGCCCCATTGTTTCCTATGGGGAAACACTTCCTACGTCTGCACCTAACACTCTAACATGTACCCCGAGTCTAAACACCCCTAACCTTACACTTATTAACCCCTAATCTGCCGCCCCCGCTATCGCTGACCCCTGCATTACACTTTTAACCCCTAATCTGCCGCTCCGTAAACCGCCGCCACCTACGTTATCCCTATGTACCCCTAATCTGCTGCCCTAACATCGCCGACCCCTATGTTATATTTATTAACCCCTAATCTGCCCCCCACAACGTCGCCGACACCTGCCTACACTTATTAACCCCTAATCTGCCGAGCGGACCTGAGCGCTACTATAATAAAGTTATTAACCCCTAATCCGCCTCACTAACCCTATCATAAATAGTATTAACCCCTAATCTGCCCTCCCTAACATCGCCGACACCTACCTTCAATTATTAACCCCTAATCTGCCGACCGGAGCTCACCGCTATTCTAATAAATGTATTAACCCCTAAAGCTAAGTCTAACCCTAACACTAACACCCCCCTAAGTTAAATATAATTTTTATCTAACGAAATAAATTAACTCTTATTAAATAAATGATTCCTATTTAAAGCTAAATACATACCTGTAAAATACATCCTAATATAGCTACAATATAAATTATAATTATATTATAGCTATTTTAGGATTAATATTTATTTTACAGGCAACTTTGTAATTATTTTAACCAGGTACAATAGCTATTAAATAGTTAAGAACTATTTAATAGTTACCTAGTTAAAATAATAACAAATTTACCTGTAAAATAAATCCTAACCTAAGATATAATTAAACCTAACACTACCCTATCAATAAAATAATTAAATAAACTACCTACAATTACCTACAATTAACCTAACACTACACTATCAATAAATTAATTAAACACAATTGCTACAAATAAATACAATTAAATAAACTATCTAAAGTACAAAAAATAAAAAAGAACTAAGTTACAGAAAATAATAAAATATTTACAAACATAAGAAAAATATTACAACAATTTTAAACTAATTACACCTACTCTAAGCCCCCTAATAAAATAACAAAGCCCCCCAAAATAAAAAATTCCCTACCCTATTCTAAAATACAAATATTACAAGCTCTTTTACCTTACCAGCCCTGAACAGGGCCCTTTGCGGGGCATGCCCCAAGAATTTCAGCTCTTTTGCCTGTAAAAAAAAACATACAATACCCCCCCCCCAACATTACAACCCACCACCCACATACCCCTAATCTAACCCAAACCCCCCTTAAATAAACCTAACACTAATCCCCTGAAGATCTTCCTACCTTGTCTTCACCATACCAGGTTCACCGATCCGTCCTGGCTCCAAGATCTTCATCCAACCCAAGCGGGGGTTGGCGATCCATAATCCGGTGCTCCAAAGTCTTCCTCCTATCCGGCAAGAAGAGGACATCCGGACCGGCAAACATCTTCTCCAAGCGGCATCTTCTATCTTCTTCCATCCGATGACGACCGGCTCCATCTTGAAGACCTCCAGCGCGGATCCATCCTCTTCTTCCGACGACTAGACGACGAATGACGGTTCCTTTAAGGGACGTCATCCAAGATGGCGTCCCTCGAATTCCGATTGGCTGATAGGATTCTATCAGCCAATCGGAATTAAGGTAGGAATTTTCTGATTGGCTGATGGAATCAGCCAATCAGAATATAGTTCAATCCGATTGGCTGATCCAATCAGCCAATCAGATTGAGCTCGCATTCTATTGGCTGATCGGAACAGCCAATAGAAAGCGAGCTCAATCTGATTGGCTGATTGGATCAGCCAATCGGATTGAACTATATTCTGATTGGCTGATTCCATCAGCCAATCAGAAAATTCCTACCTTAATTCCGATTGGCTGATAGAATCCTATCAGCCAATCGGAATTCGAGGGACGCCATCTTGGATGACGTCCCTTAAAGGAACCGTCATTCGTCGTCTAGTCGTCGGAAGAAGAGGATGGATCCGCGCTGGAGGTCTTCAAGATGGAGCCGGTCGTCATCGGATGGAAGAAGATAGAAGATGCCGCTTGGAGAAGATGTTTGCCGGTCCGGATGTCCTCTTCTTGCCGGATAGGAGGAAGACTTTGGAGCACCGGATTATGGATCGCCAACCCCCGCTTGGGTTGGATGAAGATCTTGGAGCCAGGACGGATCGGTGAACCTGGTATGGTGAAGACAAGGTAGGAAGATCTTCAGGGGATTAGTGTTAGGTTTATTTAAGGGGGGTTTGGGTTAGATTAGGGGTATGTGGGTGGTGGGTTGTAATGTTGGGGGGGGGGGGTATTGTATGTTTTTTTTTACAGGCAAAAGAGCTGAAATTCTTGGGGCATGCCCCGCAAAGGGCCCTGTTCAGGGCTGGTAAGGTAAAAGAGCTTGTAATATTTGTATTTTAGAATAGGGTAGGGAATTTTTTATTTTGGGGGGCTTTGTTATTTTATTAGGGGGCTTAGAGTAGGTGTAATTAGTTTAAAATTGTTGTAATATTTTTCTTATGTTTGTAAATATTTTATTATTTTCTGTAACTTAGTTCTTTTTTATTTTTTGTACTTTAGATAGTTTATTTAATTGTATTTATTTGTAGCAATTGTGTTTAATTAATTTATTGATAGTGTAGTGTTAGGTTAATTGTAGGTAATTGTAGGTAGTTTATTTAATTATTTTATTGATAGGGTAGTGTTAGGTTTAATTATATCTTAGGTTAGGATTTATTTTACAGGTAAATTTGTTATTATTTTAACTAGGTAACTATTAAATAGTTCTTAACTATTTAATAGCTATTGTACCTGGTTAAAATAATTACAAAGTTGCCTGTAAAATAAATATTAATCCTAAAATAGCTATAATATAATTATAATTTATATTGTAGCTATATTAGGATGTATTTTACAGGTATGTATTTAGCTTTAAATAGGAATCATTTATTTAATAAGAGTTAATTTATTTCGTTAGATAAAAATTATATTTAACTTAGGGGGGTGTTAGTGTTAGGGTTAGACTTAGCTTTAGGGGTTAATACATTTATTAGAATAGCGGTGAGCTCCGGTCGGCAGATTAGGGGTTAATAATTGAAGGTAGGTGTCGGCGATGTTAGGGAGGGCAGATTAGGGGTTAATACTATTTATGATAGGGTTAGTGAGGCGGATTAGGGGTTAATAACTTTATTATAGTAGCGCTCAGGTCCGCTCGGCAGATTAGGGGTTAATAAGTGTAGGTAGGTGTCGGCGACGTTGAGGGGGGCAGATTAGGGGTTAATAAATATAACATAGGGGTCGGCGATGTTAGGGGTAGCAGATTAGGGGTACATAGGGATAACGTAGGTGGCGGCGATTTGCGGTCGGAAGATTAGGGGTTAATTATTTTAAGTAGCTTGCGGCGACGTTGTGGGGGGCAAGTTAGGGGTTAATAGATATAATACAGGGGTCGGCGGTGTTAGGGGCAGCAGATTAGGGGTACATAAGTATAACGTAGGTGGCGGTCGGCAGATTAGGGGTTAAAAATTTTAATCGAGTGGCGGCGATGTGGGGGGAGCTCGGTTTAGGGGTACATAGGTAGTTTATGGGTGTTAGTGTACTTTAGGGTACAGTAGTTAAGAGCTTTATAAACCGGCATTAGCCAGAAAGCTCTTAACTCCTGCTATTTTCAGGCGGCTGGAATCTTGTCGTTAGAGCTCTAACGCTCACTGCAGAAACGACTCTAAATACCGGCGTTAGGAGGATCCCATTGAAAAGATAGGCTACGCAAATGGCGTAGGGGGATCTGCGGTATGGAAAAGTCGCGGCTGAAAAGTGAGCGTTAGACCCTTTAATCACTGACTCCAAATACCAGCGGGCGGCCAAAACCAGCGTTAGGAGCCTCTAACGCTGGTTTTGACGGCTACCGCCGAACTCTAAATCTAGGCCTTAGTTAGCAATGCTGTGTCACTATCTACTGCACATTTTACAATACTCTCTCCAGTATGATGCTCACCACATTTATTTAGCACTGCTGTGTCACTATCTACTGCTGCACAATGTACTGTACAATACACTCTCTAGTGTGATGCTCACCACATTTATTTAGCACTGCTGTGTCACTATCTACTGCACATTTTACAATACTCTCTCCAGTGTGATGCTCACCACATTTATTTAGCACTGCTGTGTCACTATCTGCTGCACAATGTACAATAAACTCTCTAGTGTGATGCTCACCACATTTATTTAGAACTGCTGTGTCACTATCTGCTGCACAAGGTACAACAAACTCTCCAGTGTGATGCTCACCACATTTATTTAGCACTACTGTGTCACTATCTACTGCACATTTTACATAACTCTCTCCAGTGTGATGCTCACCACATTTATTTAGAACTGATGTGTCACTATCTGCTGCACAATGTGCACTAAATTCTCCAGTGTGATGTTCACCACATTTAGTTAGCACTGCTGTGTCACTATCTACTGCACATTTTACAATACTCTCTCCAGTATGATGCTCACCACATTTATTTAGCACTGATGTGTCACTATCTACTGCTGCACAATGTACTGTACAATACACTCTCCAGTGTGATGCTCACCACATTTATTTAGCACTGCTGTGTCACTATCTACTGCACATTTTACAATACTCTCTCCAGTGTGATGCTCACCACATTTATTTAGCACTGCTGTGTCACTATCTGCTGCACAATGTACAATAAACTCTCTAGTGTGATGCTCACCATATTTATTTAGAACTGCTGTGTCACTATCTGCTGCACAGGTACACTACTCTCTCCAGTGTGATGCTCACCACATTTATTTAGCACTGCTGTGTCACTATCTGCTACACAATGTACAATACTCTCTCCAGTGTGATGCTCACCACATTTATTTAGCACTGCTATGTCACTATCTGCTGCACAAGGTACAACAAACTCTCCAGTGTGATGCTCACCACATTTATTTAGCACTGCTGTGTCACTATCTGCTGCACAATGTACAATAAAATATCCAGTGTGATGCTTACCACATTTATTTAACTCTGCTGTGTCACTATCTCCTGCTGCATTATTTACTGAACAATAAACTCTCCAGTGTGATACTAACCACATTTATTTAGCACTGCTGTGTCACTATCTACTGCACACTTTACAATACTCTCTCCAGTTTGATGCTCACCACATTTATTTAGCACTGCTGTGTCACTATCTGCTGCACAATGTACAATAAACTCCCCAGTGTGATGCTCACCACATTTATTTAGCACTGCTGTCACTATCTGCTGCACAATGTACAATAAACTCTCCAGTGTGATGCTCACCACATTTATTTAGCACTGCTGTCACTATCTGCTGCACAATGTACAATAAACTCTCCAGTGTGATGCTTACCACATTTATTTAACACTGCTTTGTCACTATCTCCTGCTGCATTATTTACTGTACAATACACTCTGCAGTGTGATGTTTACCACATTTAGTTAGCACTGCTGTGTCACCAGCCCGCGGACGGTGTTAGGCCAGTAGCGGCCCCCGGTGCGGCGGGACCCGGCCTCCCCGGAGTCGGGTTGTTTGGGAATGCAGCCCAAAGCGGGTGGTAAACATCCATCTAAGGCCATCTACTGCACATTTTACAATACTCTCTCCAGTGTGACGTTCACCACATTTATTTAGCACTGCTGTGTCACTATCTGCTGCACTATGTACAATAAACTCTCCAGTGTGATGCTTACCATATTTATTTAGCACTACTGTGTCACTATCTGCTGCTGCACTATGTAATGTACAATACTTTCTTCAGTGTGATGCTCACCACATTTATTTAGCACTGCTGTGTCACTATATACTGCACATTTTACATAACTCTCTCCAATGTGATGCTCACCACATTTATTTAGCACTGCTGTGTCACTATCTACTGCACATTTTACATAACTCTCTCCAATGTGATGCTCACCACATTTATTTAGCACTGCTGTTTCACTATCTTCTGCACAATGTACAATAAACTCTCCAGTGTGATGCTCACCACATTTATTTAGCACTACTATGTCACTATCTTCTGCACAATGTACAATAAACTCTCCAGTGTGATTCTCACCACATTTGTTTAGCACTGCTGTGTCACTATCTCCTGCTGCACTATGTACTGTACAATAAACTCTCCAGTGTGATGCTCACCACATTTATTTAGCACTACTATGTCACTATCTTCTGCACAATGTACAATAAACTCTCCAGTGTGATGCTCACCACATTTATTTAGCACTGCTGTGTCACTATTTACTGCACATTTTACAATACTATCTCCAGTGTGATGCTCACCACATTTATTTAGCACTGCTGTGTCACTATCTGCTGCACATTTTACATAACTCTCTCCAATGTGATGCTCACCACATTTATTTAGCACTGCTGTGTCACTATCTACTGCACATTTTACATAACTCTCTCCAATGTGATGCTCACCACATTTATTTAGCACTGCTGTGTCACTATCTACTGCACATTTTACATAACTCTCTCCAATGTGATGCTCACCACATTTATTTAGCACTGCTGTTTCACTATCTTCTGCACAATGTACAATAAACTCTCCAGTGTGATGCTCACCACATTTATTTAGCACTGCTGTCACTATCTTCTGCACAATGTACAATAAACTCTCCAGTGTGATGCTCACCACATTTATTTAGCACCGCTGTGTCACTATGTACTGCACATTTTACAATACTCTCTCCAGTGTGATGCTCACCACATTTATTTAGCACTGCTGTGTCACTATCTGCTGCACAATATACAATAAACTCTCCAGTATGATGCTCACCACATTTATTTAGCACTGCTGTGTCACTATCTGCTGCACTATGTACAATAAACTCTCCAGTGTGATGCTTACCACATTTATTTAGCACTGCTGTGTCACTATGTACTGCACAGGTACACTACTCTCTCCAGTGTGATGCTCATCACATTAATTTAGCACTGCTATGTCACTATCTGCTGTACAATATACAATACTCTCTCCATTGTGATGCTCACCACATTAATTTAGCACTGCTATGTCACTATCTGCTGCACAATATACAATACTCTCTCCAGTGTGATGCTCACCACATTAATTTAGCACTGCTATGTCACTATCTGCTGCACAATATACAATAAACTCTACAGTGTGATGCTCACCACATTTATTTATCACTGCTGTGTCACTATCTACTGCACATTTTACAATACTCTCTCCAGTGTGATGCTCACCACATTTATTTTGCACTGCTACGTTACTATCTACTGCACAATGTACAATAAACTCTCCAGTTTGATGCTCACCACATTTATTTAGCACTGCTGTGTCACTATCTACTGCTGCACAATGTACGATAAACTCTCCAGTTTGATTCTCACCACATTTGTTTAGCACTGCTGTGTCACTATTTACTGCACATTTTACAATACTATCTCCAGTGTGATGCTTACCACATTTATTTAGCATTGCTACATCACTATCTACTTCACAATGTACAATAAACTCTCCAGTTTGATGCTCACCACATTTATTTAGCACTGCTGTGTCACTATCTGCTGCACAATGTACAATAAACTCTCCAGTGTGATGCTTACCACATTTATTTAACACTGCTTTGTCACTATCTCCTGCTGCATTATTTACTGTACAATACACTCTCCAGTGTGATGTTTACCACATTTATTTAGCACTGCTGTGTCACTATCTACTGCACATTTTACAATACTCTCTCCAGTGTGACGTTCACCACATTTATTTAGCACTGCTGTGTCACTATCTGCTGCTGCACTATGTACTGTACAATACTTTCTTCAGTGTGATGCTCACCACATTTATTTACCACTGCTGTGTCACTATATACTGCACATTTTACATAACTCTCTCCAATGTGATGCTCACCACATTTATTTAGCACTGCTGTCACTATCTGCGGCACAATGTACAATAAACTCTCCAGTGTGATGCTCACCACATTTATTTAGCACTGCTGTGTCACTATGTACTGCACACTTTACAATAAACTCTCCAGTTTGATGCTCACCACATTTATTTAGCACTGCTGTGTCACTATCTGCTGCACAATGTACAATAATAATCTCTCCAGTTTGAAGCTCACCACATTTATTCAGCACTGCTGTGTCACTATCTGCTGCACTATGTACAATAATAATCTCTCCAGTTTGAAGCTCACCACATTTATTCAGCACTGCTGTGTCACTATCTGCTGCACAATGTACAATAATAATCTCTCCAGTTTGAAGCTCACCACATTTATTCAGCACTGCTGTGTCACTATCTGCTGCACTATGTACAATAAACTCTCCAGTATGATGCACACCACATTTATTTAGCACTGCTGTGTCACTATCTGCTGCACTATGTACAATAAACTCTCCAGTGTGATGCTTACCACATTTTTTTAGCACTGCTGTGTCACTATATACTGCACATTTTACATAACTCTCTCCAATGTGATGCTCACCACATTTATTTAGCACTGCTGTGTCACTATCTGCTGCACAATGTACAATAAACTCTCCAGTGTGATGCTCACCACATTTATTTAGCATTGCTGTGTCACTATGTACTGCACAGGTAGACTACTCTCTCCAGTGTGATGCTCACCACATTAATTTAGCACTGCTATGTCACTATCTGCTGCACAATATACAATACTCTCTCCAGTGTGATGCTCACCACATTAATTTAGCACTGCTATGTCACTATCTGCTGCACAATATACAATACTCTCTCCAGTGTGATGCTCACCACATTAATTTAGCACTGCTATGTCACTATCTGCTGCACAATATACAATAAACTCTCCAGTGTGATGCTCACCACATTTATTTATCACTGCTGTGTCACTATCTACTGCACATTTTACAATACTCTCTCCAGTGTGATGCTCACCACATTTATTTTGCACTGCTACGTTACTATCTACTGCACAATGTACAATAAATTCTCCAGTTTGATGCTCACCACATTTATTTAGCACTGCTGTGTCACTATCTGCTACACAATGTACAATAAACTCTCCAGTGTGATGCTCACCACATTTATTTAGCACTGCTGTGTCACTATCTACTGCTGCACAATGTACAATAAACTCTCCAGTGTGATTCTCACCACATTTGTTTAGCACTGCTGTGTCACTATTTACTGCACATTTTACAATACTATCTCCAGTGTGATGCTTACCACATTTATTTAGCATTGCTACATCACTATCTACTTCACAATGTACAATAAACTCTCCAGTTTGATGCTCACCACATTTATTTAGCACTGCTGTGTCACTATCTGCTGCACAATGTACAATAAACTCTCCAGTGTGATGCTTACCACATTTATTTAACACTGCTTTGTCACTATCTCCTGCTGCATTATTTACTGTACAATACTCTCTCCAGTGTGACGTTCACCACATTTATTTAGCACTGCTGTGTCACTATCTGCTGCTGCACTATGTACTGTACAATACTTTCTTCAGTGTGATGCTCACCACATTTATTTACCACTGCTGTGTCACTATATACTGCACATTTTACATAACTCTCTCCAATGTGATGCTCACCACATTTATTTAGCACTGCTGTGTCACTATTTACTGCACACTTTACAATAAACTCTCCAGTTTGATGCTCACCACATTTATTTAGCACTGCTGTGTCACTATCTGCTTCACAATGTACAATAATAATCTCTCCAGTTTGATGCTCACCACATTTATTCATCACTGCTGTGTCACTATCTGCTGCATAATGTACAATAAAATCTCCAGTGTGATGCTTACCACATTTATTTAACACTGCTGTGTCACTATTTACTGCACATTTTACAATACTCTCTCCAGTGTGACGTTCACCACATTTATTTAGCACTGATACGTCACTATCTACTGCACAATGTACAATAAACTCTCCAGTGTGATGTTCACCACATTTATTTAGCACTGCTGTGTCACTATCTGCTGCACAATGTACAATAAACTCTCCAGTGTGATGCTCACCACATTTATTTAGCACTGCTGTGTCACTATCTCCTGCACATTTTACAATACTCTCTCCAGTGTGATGCTCACCACATTTATTTAGCATTGCTGTGTCACTATCTGCTGCACAGGTACACTACTCTCTTCAGTGTGATGCTCACCGCATTTATTTAACACTGCTATTTCACTATCTACTGCACAACGTGCAATACTCTCTCCAGTGTGAAGCTCACCACATTTATTTAGCACTGCTGTGTCACTATCTCCTGCTGCACTATGTCCTGTACAATACACTCTCCAGTGTGATGCTCACCACATTTATTTATCACTGCTGTGTCACTATCTACTGCACATTTTACAATACTCTCTCCAGTGTGATGCTCACCACATTTATTTTGCACTGCTACGTTACTATCTGCTGCACAATGTACAATAAACTCTCCAGTTTGATGCTCACCACATTTATTTAGCACTGCTTTATCACTATTTGCTGCACAATTTACAATAAACTCTCCAGTGTGATGCTTACCCCATTTATTTAGCACTGCTGTGTCACTATCTGCTGCACAATGTACAATAAACTCTCCAGTGTGATGCTCACCACATTTATTTAGCACTGCTGTGTCACTAACTCCTGCTGCACTATGTACTGTACAATACACTCTCCAGTGTGATGCTCACCACTTTATTTAGCACTGCTGTGTCACTATTTACTGCACATTTTACAATACTCTCTCCAGTGTTATGCTCACCACATTTATTTAGCACTGTTACATCACTATCTACTGCACAATTTACAATAAACTCTCCAGTTTGATGCTCACCACATTTATTTAGCACTGCTGTGTCACTATCTGCTGCACAATTTACAATAAACTCTCCAGTTTGATGCTCACCACATTTATTCAGCACTGCTGTGTCACTATCTACTGCACAATTTACAATAAACTCTCCAGTTTGATGCTCACCACATTTATTTAGCACTGCTGTGTCACTATCTGCTGCTGCACCATGTACTGTACAATACTTTCTTCAGTGTTATGCTCACCACATTTATTTAGCACTGCTGTGTCACTATGTACTGCACATTTTACAATACTCTCTCCAGTGTGATGCTCACCACATTTATTTAGCACTGCTGTGTCACTATGTACTGCACATTTTACAATACTCTCTCCAGTGTGATGCTCACCACATTTATTTAGCACTGCTGTGTCACTATCTGCTGCTGCACCATGTACTGTACAATACTTTCTTCAGTGTGATGCTCACCACATTTATTTAGCACTGCTGTGTCACTATGTACTGCACATTTTACAATACTCTCTCCAGTGTGATGCTCACCACATTTATTTAGAAATGCTTTGTCACTATCTGCTGCACAATGTACAATAAACTCTCCAGCGTGAAGCTCACCACATTTATTTAGCATTGCTGTGTCAATGCTACAACAGATAGGAGTGATGGCACTCAGGATAGAAGTAGGCACAGTATGTGCTGGCAGCCTGACACACAGGCTGGCACTAGTGGCAAGCTGGCCTGGCAACTAAAATTAAATAACACTAGAAGACTGATGTAAAAGTTTTTTTTTACAAAATTTAAACTAATGTTACAGCAGATAGGAGTGGTGGACTGGCACTGAGGATGGAAGTAGGCACAGTATGTGCTGGCAGCCTGACACACAGGCTGGCACTAGTGATGTCCCGAACTGTTCGCCCGCGAACAGTTCACCGCAAACTTAGCTTGTTCGCGTTCGCGGCTGTGGGTGAACACATGCGATGTTCGATCCGCCCCCTATGTGTCATCATTGAGGAAACTTTGACCCTGTATCTCAAAGCCTTCTGACACATTAGAGCCAATCAGCAGCAGACACTCCCTCACAGACCCTCCCAGCTCCTTGGCAGCAGCCATTTTAGATTCATTACGATCCTGCTTTGTTAGTGAGAGGAGCTTTAGTGTTGCTGCTGACATTATAGGGAAATAGATAGCTAGGCTGGTGTATTTAGTGTCCACTACAGTCCTGAAGGACTCATCTAATCTCTGCTGTAAGGACAGCACCCCAAAAAGCCCTTTTTAGGGCTATAACTTCAGTCGGTTTTTTTTCTCTTTGTATTTTTATTTGCATTTGCCTGGCTTTTAGCCTGTGTGTGAGGCTCACAGCATATACTGTGATTAGTGCCACCACTGATATCTGCTTAACATTAGTGTAAATTTAAACAACAAAACTTTATTATTTTGCTAGTGTAATCTAATTTCATTTTCTATCAGGCCTGTGTCTCAGGCTCACACAGAATAAACTGTGGTTCATTGCTCTGTGCCACCACTGATATCTGCTTAACATTAGTGTAAATTAAAAAAAAAAACTTTTAAATCATTTTGCTAGTGTAATCTAATTTCATTTTCTATCAGGCCTGTGTGTATCTGACTTACAGAGCCTACTGTGGTTAATTGCTGCCCTACCAAGGCTAGCAGGCGGCCCATGACTCATATGTGCTTAACCTTTTCCTTTAAATTAAAAAAAAAAAAAACCTTTAAATCATTTTGCTAGTGTAATCTAATTTTATTTTCTATCAGGCCTGTGTGTTTATCTGACTTACAGAGCCTACTGTGGTTAATTGATGCCCTACCAAGGCTAGCAGCCATGACTCATATGTGCTTAACCTTTTTCTTTAAATTAAAAAAAAAAAACTTTAAATTATTTTGCTAGTGTAATCTAATTTTATTTTCTATCAGGCCTGTGTGTTTTCCTGACTTACAGTGCATACTGTGTTTAATTGCTGCCTTCCCTAGTCTATCAGCCACAACTCATATGTGCTTAACCTTTTTTTAAATTCCAAAAAAAAAACTTTAAATTATTTTGCTAGTGTAATCTAATTTCATTTTCTATCAGGCCTGTGTCTTTCTCACTTACACAGCATACTGTGGTAAATTGCTGCCCTACCTACCAGCCACGACTCATATCTGCTTTACATTATTTTAAAGTTAAAAAAAAAATTAAAATCATTTTGCTAGTGTAATTTAATTTCTTTTTCCATCAGGCATGTGTGTTTCTGGCCCACATCATATAGTGTGACACAGATAAAAAAAAAAATGTCCACCACTTATATCTGGTGTAACAACATTAGTGTAAATTTTATGTAAACATTTTTTTTACATCAGTCCTCTTCTAGTGTTATTTAATTTTAGTTGCCAGGCCAGCCAGGCTGCCATTAGTTTCAGCCTGTGTGTCAGGCTGCCAGCATATACTGTGCCTACTTCCATCCTCAGTGCCAGTCCCCGACTCCTATCTGGTCTGGTGTAACATAATATTAAATTTTGTAAAAAAAAACTTTTACATCACTCTTCGAGTGTTATTTAATCTTAGTTCACAGGCCAGCCTGCCACCACTAGTGCCAGCCTGTGTGTCAGGCTGCCAGCACATACAGTGCCTAGTTCTATCCTGAGTGCCATAACTCCTATCTGTCGTAACATTTTTGTAACTTTTGTAAAAACAAACTGTTACATCACTCAGCTATTGTTATTTAATTGCCGTTGCCTGCCTGCCTGCCTGCCAGCGTGTGTGCCAGGCCCACTTGCCAACTAGTTACACCAATCATATTTGTAATAACAGTAGTGTAAATATTTAAAATAAAATATTTTTTGACTGTGAATCATAGGCCTGCTAGTGCAACTGAATTGCAGTTGCCTGCCAGCCAGCGTGTGTGCCAGGCCCACTTGCCAACTGGTGCCACCAATCATATTTGTTATAACAGTAGTTTAAATATTAAAAATAATAAATTTTTGACTCTGAAAGATCAGTCTGCTAGTGTAATCCAATTGCAGTTGCCTGCCTGCCAGCGTGTGTGCCAGGCCCACTTGCTGCCAACTATTCCCACCAATCATATTTGTTATAACAGTATAGTAAATATTTAGAATAAATAATTTTTTGCTGTGATTCATCAGTCTGCTAGTGCCTTTGAATTGCAGTTGCCTGCCTGCCAGCGTGTGTGCCAGGCCACTTGCCAACTAGTTACACCAATCATATTTGTTCTAACAGTATTATAAATATTTAAAATCAAAAATGCTTAGATTGTGAATCATCAGTCTGCTAGTGCCATTGAATTGCAGTTTCCTGCCTGCCAGCGTGTGTGCCAGGCCCACTAGCCAACTAGTGCCACCAATCATATTTGTTGTAACAGTCTTGAAATTTTTTAAAATCATAACTTTTTTTTACTGTGAATCTTCAGTCTCCTAGTGCCATTGAATTGCAGTTGCCTGCCTGCCAGCCTGTGTGCCAGGCCCACTTGCCAACTAGTTACACCAATCATATTTGTTGTAACAGTATTGTTAATATGTAAAATAAAAAAATTGTTAGATTGTGAATCATCAGTTTGCTAGTGCCATTGAATTGCAGTTTCCTCCTGCCTGCCAGTGTGTGTGCCAGGCCCACTAGCCAACTAATGCCACCAATCATATTTATTGTAACAGTATTGAAAATGTTTTAAATCATAACTTTTTGACTGTGCATCTTCAGTCTCCTAGTGGCATTGAATTGCAGTTGCCTGCCTGCCAGCCTGTGTGCCAGGCCCATTTGCCAACCAGTTACACCAATCATATTTGTTGTAAAAGTATTGTTAATATTTAAAATAAAAAATTGTTAGATTGTGAATCATCAGTTTGCTAGTGCCTTTGAATTGCAGTTGCCTGCCTGCCAGCGTGTGTGCCAGGCCACTTGCCAACTAGTTACACCAATCATATTTATTGTAACAGTATTGAAAATGTTTTAAATCATAACTTTTTGACTATGCATCTTCAGTCTCCTAGTGCCATTGAATTGCAGTTGCCTGCCTGCCAGCCTGTGTGCCAGGCCCATTTGCCAACTAGTTACACCAATCATATTTGTTGTAAAAGTATTGTTAATATTTAAAATAAAAAATTGTTAGATTGTGAATCATCAGTTTGCTAGTGCCATTGAATTGCAGTTTCCTCCTGCCTGCCAGCGTGTGTGCCAGGCTCACTAGCCAACTAGTGCCACCAATCATATTTCTTGTAACAGTATTGAAATTTTTTTAAATCATAACTTTTTTGACTGTGAATCTTCAGTCTCCTAGTGCCATTGAATTGCAGTTGCCTGCCTGCCAGCCTGTGTGCCAGGCCCACTTGCCAACTAGTGCCACCAATCATATTTCTTGTAACAGTCTTGAAAAAATTGTAAATCATAACTTTTTTGACTGTGAATCTTCAGTCTCCTAGTGCCATTGAATTGCAGTTGCCTGCCTGCCAGCCTGTGTGCCAGGCCCACTTGCCAACTAGTTACACCAATCATATTTGTTGTAACAATATTGTTAATATTTAAAATTAAAAATTGTTAGATTGTGAATCATCAGTTTGCTAGTGCCATTGAATTGCAGTTTCCTCCTGCCTTCCAAGCATGTGTGCCAGGCCCACTAGCCAACTAGTGCCACCAATCATATTTCTTGTAACAGTATAGAAAAAAATGTAAATCATAACTTTTTTGACTGTGAATCTTCAGTCTCCTAGTTCCATTGAATTGCAGTTGCCTGTGTGCCAGGCCCACTTGCCAACTAGTTACACCAATCATATTTGTTGTAATAGTATTTTTAATATTTAAAATAAAAAATTGTAGATTGTGAATCATCAGTTTGCTAGTGCCATTGAATTGCAGTTTCCTCCTGCCTTCCAAGCGTGTGTGCCAGACCCACTAGCCAACTAGTGCCACCAATCATATTTCTTGTAACAGTCTTTAAAAAATGTTTAAATCATAACTTTTTTGACTGTGAATCTTCAGTCTCCTAGTGCCATTAAATTGCAGTTGCCTGCCTGCCAGCCTGTGTGCCAGGCCCACTTGCCAACTAGTTACACCAATCATATTTGTTGTAACAGTATTGTTAATATTTAAAATAAAAAAATGTTAGATTGTGAATCATCAGTTTGCTAGTGCCATTGAATTGCAGTTTCCTCCTGCCTGCCAGCGTGTGTGCCAGGCCCACTAGCCAACTAATGCCACCAATCATATTTCTTGTAACAGTATTGAAAATGTTTTAAATCATAACTTTTTTGACTGTGAATCTTCAGTCTCCTATTGCCATTGAATTGCAGTTGCCTGCCTGCCAGCCTGTGTGCCAGGCCCACTTGCCAACTAGTTACAACAAATCATATTTGTTGTAACAGTATTGTTAATATTTAAAATAAAAAATTGTTAGATTGTGTATCATCAGTTTGCTAGTGCCATTGAATTGCAGTTTCCTCCTGCCTGCCAGCATGTGTGCCAGGCCCACTAGACAACTAGTGCCACCAATCATATTTCTTGTAACAGTATTGAAATTTTTTTAATTCATAACTTTTTTGACTGTGAATCTTCAGTCTCCTAGTGCCATTGAATTACAGTTGCCTGCCTGCCAGCCTGTGTGCCAGGCCCACTTGCCAACTAGTTACACCAATCATATTTGTTGTAACAGTATTGTTAATATTTAAAATAAAAAAATGTTAGATTGTGAATCATCAGTTTGCTAGTGCCATTGAATTGCAGTTTCCTCCTGCCTGCCAGCGTGTGTACCAGGCCCACTAGCCAACTAGTGCCACCAATCATATTTCTTGTAACAGTCTTTAAAAAAATTTAAATCATAACTTTTTTGACTGTGAATCTTCAGTCTCCTAGTGCCATTGAAGTTGCCTGCCTGCCTGCCAGCCTGTGTTCCAGGCCCACTTGCCAACTAGTTACACCAATCATATTTGTTGTAAAAGTATTTTTAATATTTAAAATAAAAAATTGTTAGATTGTGAATCATCAGTTTGCTAGTGCCATTGAATTGCAGTTTCCTCCTGCCTGCCAGCGTGTGTGCCAGGCCCAATAGCCAACTAGTGCCACCAATCATATTTCTTGTAACAGTATTGAATTTTTTTTAAATCATAACTTTTTTGACTGTGAATCTTCAGTCTCCTAGTGCCATTGAATTGCAGTTGCCTGCCTGCCAGCCTGTGTGCCAGGCCCACTTGCCAACTAGTTACACCAATCATATTTGTTGAAACAGTATTGTTAATATTTAAAATAAAAAATTGTTAGATTGTGAATCATCAGTTTGCTAGTGCCATTGAATTGCAGTTTCCTCCGGCCTGCCAGCGTGTGTGACAGGCCCACTAGACAACTAGTGCCACCAATCATATTTCTTGTAACAGTATTGAAAAATGATTAATTCATAACTTTTTTGACTGTGAATCTTCAGTCTCCTAGTGCCATTGAATTGCAGTTGCCTGCCTGCCAGCCTGTGTGCCAGGCCCACTTGCCAACTAGTTACACCAATCATATTTGTTGTAACAGTATTGTTAATATTTAAAATAAAAAAATGTTAGATTGTGAATCATCAGTTTGCTAGTGCCATTGAATTGCAGTTTCCTCCTGCCTGCCAGCGTGTGTACCAGGCCCACTAGCCAACTAGTGCCACCAATCATATTTCTTGTAACAGTCTTTAAAAATTTTTAAATCATAACTTTTTTGACTGTGAATCTTCAGTCTCCTAGTGCCATTGAATTGCAGTTGCCTGCCTGCCAGCCTGTGTGCCAGGCCCACTTGCCAACTAGTTACACCAATCATATTTGTTGTAACAGTATTGTTAATATTTAAAATAAAAAATTGTTAGATTCTGAATCATCAGTTTGCTAGTGCCATTGAATTGCAGTTTCCTCCTGCCTTCCAAGCATGTGTGCCAGGCCCACTAGCCAACTAGTGCCACCAATCATATTTCTTGTAACAGTATTGAAAAACAGTAAATCATAACTTTTTTTGACTGTGAATCTTCAGTCTCCTAGTGCCATTGAATTGCAGTTGCCTGCCTGCCTGCCAGCCTGTGTGCCAGGCCCACTTGCCAACTAGTTACACCAATCATATTTGTTGTAACAGTATTGTTAATATTTAAAATAAAAAATTGTTAGATTGTGAATCATCAGTTTGCTAGTGCCATTGAATTGCAGTTTCCTCCTGCCTTCCAAGCATGTGTGCCAGGCCCACTAGACAACTAGTGCCACCAATCATTTTTCTTGTAACAGTATTGAAAAAAATGTAAATCATAACTTTTTTGACTGTGAATCTTCAGTCTCCTAGTGCCATTGAATTGCAGTTTCCTCCTGCCTGCCAGCGTGTGTGCCAGACCCACTAGCCAACTAGTGCCACCAATCATATTTCTTGTAACAGTATTGAATTTTTTTTAAATCATAACTTTTTTGACTGTGAATCTTCAGTCTCCTAGTGCCATTGAATTGCAGTTGCATGCCTGCCAGCCTGTGTGCCAGGTCCACTTGCCAACTAGTTATACCAATCATATTTGTTGTAACAGTATTGTTAATTTTTAAAATAAAAAATTGTTAGATTGTGAATCATCAGTTTGCTAGTGCCATTGAATTGCAGTTTCCTCCTGCCTGCCAGCGTGTGTGCCAGACTCACTAGACAACTAGTGCCACCAATCATATTTCTTGTAACAGTATTGAAATTTTTTTAAATCATAACTTTTTTGACTGTGAATCTTCAGTCTCCTAGTGCCATTGAATTGCAGTTGCCTGCCTGCCAGCCTGTGTGCCAGGCCCACATGCAGTTTCCAACTAGTGCCACCAATCATATTTGTTCTAACAGTATTGTCAATTTTTTTTAAAAAAGATTTTGGACTAAGAAGCATGACTCAGCTAGTTTATTCTAATTGCAGTTGCCTTCCTCCCAGCGTGTGTGCCAGACAGGCCCATTTGCCAACTAGTGCCAACAATCATATTTGTTGTCACAGTTCTTCTAATATTTAAGAAATAAAAATTTTTTACTTTGAAACTTCAGTCTTTTTTGTTGTTGTCAGTCTCACAGCGTATACTGTGCCCACTTGCCCAGTGCCACCACTCATAATTTGTGTAAAAGTATTGTAAGTGTCTATTTTAAAAAAAATGACAGGCAGAGGCAGGCCACCCCGAAGGTTCCGTCGTGGTCATGGTGCTGTGATTCCTTTAGACCCTACAAATATGCACAAAATATGCTGGGTGCCAGGGGGGACGCGAAAAGTTCTGAGGAGGACCAAGTTGAATGGCTAACACAGGACACCCAATCTTCTACAGCTTCCGCTCCTAGTCCTCCAAACCTTGATGCACCATCTACGTCCAGTTGTGCTTTGGGCACGTCTCAAGTGACCAGTGCTACTCTCCCGCCTGTCGCCACCACCAACACTAGCACCACAGTCGCTTCACTTGATCTGTCACAGGAGTTATTGACACATCAGTTGGAAGAAATGAGTGATAAGCAACCATCATTGACAGAGGATGTAGATAACAGTGATATGTTTCAGTCAGGCAGCATTACAGACATGGAGGTACGGTGTGATGATGATGATGTTGTACCCACTGCTGCTTCCTTTCTTGATGTGTCAGATACAAGTGAAGCGGTTGATGATGATGTGTCGGTGGATGTCACGTGGGTGCCTCCTAGAAGAGAAGAAGAAGAGGGGAAAATTTCAGATGGGGAGACAGAGAGGAGGAGGAGGAGACGAGTTGGAAGCAGAGGGAGGTCGTCACAAGGAGCTAGTGGCACAGTCAGACAGCATGCATCGGTACCCGGGGTCAGCCAGACAGCACCCCGACGCCAATCAACGCATGCTGTTGTCACCACCAGAATGCCGTCATCACAGAGCTCAGCAGTGTGGCATTTTTTTTGTGTGTCTGCCTCTGACAACAGCGATGCCATTTGTAACCTGTGCCAAAAGAGTCGTGGGAAGTCCAACACCCACCTAGGTACAACTGCTTTGCGAAGGCACATGGTCTCCCATCATAAACTCCGATGGGAAGAACACATGAGTAGAAGCAGCACACAAACTGAAAGCCGCCCTCCTCCTCCTGCTCCAGCATCTTCAGCCACGTCAACCACTGCTGTCCTCCTTGCCCCCTCTCAACCATCCTCCACTGAGTCTCTCTTACCTAGCAGTTCCTGGTCATCTGCCCACAGTCAGGTTTCTGTCAAGGACATGTTTGAGCGTAAGAAGCCAATTTCTCAAAGTCACCCCCTTGCCCGGTGTCTGACAGCTGGCTTGTCAGAACTCTTAGCCCGCCAGCTTTTACCATACAAGCTGGTGGAGTCTGATGCTTTCAAAAAATTTGTATCTATTGGGACACCGCAGTGGAAGGTACCTGGCAGAAATTTCTTTTCACGAAAGGCAATCCCAAACCTGTACTCTGTTGTGCGAAAGGAAGTAATGGCATGTCTGGCACACAGCGTTGGGGCAAGGGTCCATATGACCACGGATAGCTGGTCTGCAAAGCATGGTCAGGGCAGGTATATCACCTACACTGCGCATTGGGTAAACCTGCTGACGTCTGACAAGCATGGAATGTGTGGCTCTGCAGAAGAGTTGGTGACACCGCCACGACTTGCAGGCAGGCCTGCTGCTACCTCCTCTACTCCTCCTACTCCATCCTCTTCCATAACCTCTTCCTCGGCTGAGTCCTCTTCTGCTTCTGCGTCTTGCTCCACATCAATGGCACCCCCCCCAGCTCCCCAGGTACTATGCCACATCCCAGATATGGCCGTGTCACGCTGTCTTGGGGTTGACTTGCCTGAAAGCCGAGAGTCACACCGCACCAGCACTCCTGACCGCCCTGAACGCACAGGTGGATCAGTGGCTGACTCCGCACCAACTGAATATTGACAAGGTTGTTTCTGACAATGGAAGTAATTTGGTGGCGGCATTGAAATTGGGCAAGTTGACACATGTGCCGTGCATGGCACATGTGTGTAATCTGATTGTACAACGATTTGTGCATAAGTATCCAGTCTTACAGGACATCCTGAAGCAGGCCAGGAAGGTGTGTGGCCATTTCAGGCGTTCCTACATGGCCATGGCGCATTTGTCCGATATCCAGCGTCAAAACAACCTGCCAGTGAGGCGCTTGATATGCGACCGCCCGACACAATGGAATTCAACACTCCTAATGTTTGACCGCCTGCTCCAACAAGAAAAAGCAGTTAATGAGTATTTGTATGACTGGGGTGCTAAGACAGCCTCTGGGGATCTGGGGATTTTTTTGCCAAATTACTGGACGCTCATGCGCAATGCCTGTAGGCTCATGCGTCCTTTTGAGGAGGTGACAAACCTTGTCAGTCGCAACAAAGGTACCATCAGCGACATCATACCATTTGTTTTCTTCCTGGAGCGTGCCCTGCAAAGAGTGCTGGATCAGGCCGTAGATGAGCATGAAGAGGAAGAGTTGTGGTGTCCATCACTGTTACAGAAGCATTAGTTATTTTGTTGTGAAGAGCTTATTTCCCAGCAGCAATGCCTGAACCAGCAAGCCAGCGCCTAAGAAGGGCTCCAAGGAAACCGTAACAAGTATCATTTCATAAAGAGTTAACTTTTTTTTTCAGCTTTTAGAAACTATTGTCTAATCACCTCTGGAGCCAGACTGCTAATTGATAAGATGAACTTGTAAACTTGTTATCTTAAGTACTGTAATCCTATTGTGGCCTGTCAAAGGACAGTGCTCTCTATCTAAATGTGTGATGGGGGATTTTGTGCTTCCCCCCCTCTCCCCCTGGGAGTGCCCTGTGTGCATGTAACCTTAATAAAAAGCAGGCTGGGCATCCCAGTCCTGAGTTCTTGTTTGACCCTCAATCGCAGCGTTGACTCGTTTTGTGGGCAGAAGGGTATCCTAGCTGTACTGCAGCTAAGGGAGATTATTCTATATTTGCGAGACTCATATAGAATACTATGGAAAGCAGCTTCTCCCCTCTTTAGCAATAGGGATCCAGGCTACTAAGCGGTCCATCTCTCAGCGAGACTAAGGGTAACCGTAACATTTGGCGGCAGCGGCGGGATTTTCCTGGATTTCCTAGGAGAGGTACAGAACAGATGGAGAGCGCTTACGAAAAATTGAAGCGTACAACCCTAAAGGATTTACTTGAAAGCAGAGGGGGGTACGCCAGCAACCGGCCGAGGAGAGAGCTGATCGCAGAATTGACCGAACTGGATCAGAGCTTCACAATGGCGGAAACACCGACCACGATTAGTGACGAAAAAAACAGGATTGTTCGGGAAAGGCTCTCATTATACGGGCCGAACCCCTCCATGGAATTGGTACAGCAGTTGATGGCGGAGGCGGACGAGGATATACGAGAGACTCGAGCCCACGAACTCAACCTAGCGAACGCACACCGCAATGCTGAAGCCCCGCAGGTAATCATCCCTGTCGAAAATGCTGGGAGGCCCAAGATACCCTATGCGGCATTTCGACCCTTCCTAGAGAGCGAGACAGGGATTGATGAATATTTGGCGGACTTCGAAAGGCAATGTGCCCTGCACCAGATTCCCAACAGAGAGTGGCCCACGATATTGTCTGGGAAACTATCCGGGCGAGCCCTGGAAGCCTTTCGTACTCTGGGTGCTGAGGAAGTGACACAGTATGAGCTAGTTAAGGAGACACTGTTGCGACGGTACGCTGTAACTCCGGACACGTATCGCCGACAGTTTCGGGGCACGGAAAAGAAGCCTAACGATACCCATATGGAATGGGCGCACCGAATGCGGAGAGCGGCAAATCACTGGCTGAGCGGAAGTAAAGCGGTGACTGGGGAGGAAATTTTACAATTGTTTCTCTTAGAACATTTTTATAATGGCATGGAAAAGCAAGGGAAGGAATGGCTGCGAGACAGGCGGCCTTCTACCTTAGAAGAAGCAGCCAAATTGGCCGATGAACATTATGACTCCCGTCTTCACGAACCCATGAACTACCGAGCTCCAGCACGGGTCGAACCCAGAGAGGTTTACCGTGCACCCCCTCGTGCTGAATTCCGAGCCCCGGTGCCCACAGGGCCCGTCCGACACTCAGGACCACCCAATAACAGCTCTGAGCATCCCAGACCGACTTGCCACCGATGCAAGCAACCAGGGCATTTCATGGCTAGCTGCCCCCTTAATACGCACCAGACACCCAGGAATTACAATTACCCCTCTGGGTCCTATCGTCTGGCCCGGGCCCTCTGTGTTAACCAAGAGGCCCCTATGGAGGGATATGTGGGGCCGCTTCACGAGGCAGACCCTGTATATGCTGCCTCAGATAACCGCCAGCACCATCGGCAGAGGGTATGGCTCGAGGGGTGATCTACCGAGGGATTGCGAGACACAGGGGCTACTATCACGCTGGTACAGAGTCATTTGGTGCCAGAGCACAAGCGATCCGGACAGACTGTGGCCGTTAGAGTGGCGGGGGGGGATGTGTACAAAATTCCAACAGCTAAAGTGCATCTTGATTGGGGAGCGGGAAAGGGGGCTGTGAACGTGGGCCTAATGGATAATTTACCTGCCGAAGTACTACTGGGCAACGATTTGGGCCCCATGACTTCTGCCTATGCTCCAGTATGCAACAACGAGGCGGACCCAGTGACTACACGGGCCCAAGCCCGGACGGAGCGAGAGCTCTCACCAGTGCGGGAGACACAGGTAAGACCTACCCCGACCTTGCCTGACAGGTTAGGCCCCATACCCTGGGACACCCCAGATGCTTTCGAGGCAGAGTCTAAGACTGACCCGACCTTACAAAAGTACCGGGAACGAGCAGAGACCGGAGGGGGCGGGGCAGATAACGAAACATTCTTATGGGAAAAAGGGAAACTATACCGCTGGACAGAGAAAAGGGGACAGCGTAGGCGACAGCTGGTAGTGCCCCACAAATACCGTCAAGAAATCCTCAAAATAGGCCACGACATCCCCTTAGCAGGCCACCTAGCCGTTACCCGTACCCTACACCGCATTACTCACACGTTCTTTTGGCCAGGGGTGCACGCTGACGTTAGAACTTACTGTAACACCTGCGATGTGTGTCAACGAGTAGGAAGGCGAGGCGATCACCCTAAAGCCCAGCTAGTAAATATGCCCATTGTAGAGGAACCCTTCAGCCGGGTTGCTATTGACCTAGTGGGACCACTGGCTACCCCTAGTCCCTCCGGTAAGCGATACATTCTTACCGTAGTGGACTACGCTACCAGGTACCCAGAGGCTGTCGCCCTATCCAACATACAAGCGGATACGGTAGCGAATGCACTAGTACAGGTGTTCTCCCGGGTAGGATTTCCAAAAGAAATCCTATCCGACCGAGGCACCCAATTTACGGCTGAATTGACCCAACAACTCTGGCAGGTTTGCAAAATTAAGTCCCTCCTGAGCTCCCCATACCACCCCCAGACGAACGGGCTGTGTGAGAGGTTCAATGGGACCCTCAAGCAAATGCTCAAGACGTTCACTCAGGAATACCGAGACTGGGAACGCTTCCTGCCGCACCTCCTATTTGCTTATCGGGAGGTGCCCCAGGAAACGACAGGGTTCTCTCCCTTCGAGTTGCTCTACGGAAGAAAGGTACGGGGACCCCTAAACCTGATCCGGGAGCACTGGGAGGGAGAGATGGAGGCTGATGGTGTCCCAATTGTGCCATACGTGCTGGAACTCAGGGACCGAATGGAGCAATTAGCCAAATCCGTGCGGGCTAATCTCCAGTTGGCCCAGAGAAGACAGAAAGTATGGTACGATCGGGGGGCCCGAAAGAGAATCTTCACCATAGGACAAAAGGTGTTAGTACTTAAGCCGGTGAAGACAGACAAATTGCAGGCGTCCTGGCAGGGTCTCTACCAGGTCGTAGAGAAAAGGGGAGACACCACTTATGTGATAGCTACCTGCCACGACAACAATCTTAGAAAGACATTCCATGTAAACATGCTCAAGGAATATTTTGAGCGACCAGAGAATGTGACGGCCGTATGTTGTTCCCCTCAGGAAGACCCCGACAGTTTACCCATTCCAGACCTATTAGAAAAGAGCCTCCCCACAGGTATAGTGGCGCAGGTTCAGATAGGGGACCGACTTAGCCCCACTGAAAGGGAGCAGCTCAACCAACTCCTCCAGTCCAAACACCTCACCTTCTCCCCGAAGCCAGGGTACACTACTTTAACCACCCACCAGGTAGATACTCCGGGACAAGCTCCCTTGCGCCAGGCTCCGTACCGAATCCCCGAAGCAGTTAGGACAGGAATGAAGAAGGAGATCGATGAGATGCTCCAGCTCAGGGTAATTGAGCCCTCCGATAGTCCCTGGGCCTCCCCAGTTGTCTTGGTGCCCAAGAAAGATGGGACCACCCGGTTCTGCGTAGACTATCGGAGGCTCAATGAAAATACCGTGACGGACGCTTACCCTATGCCCAGGGTAGACGAGCTACTTGATCGTATAGCCAGGGGAAATTACCTGACCACTATTGACCTCTGCAAAGGTTACTGGCAGATTCCCCTGGCCCCGGAGGCTATCCCCAAGTCGGCATTCGTCACCCCATTCGGCTTATATCAGTTTATGGTAATGCCGTTTGGGATGAAGAATGCCCCAGCTACATTCCAGCGCTTGGTGGATAGGCTCCTGGATGGCTTCCAGAGTTTTGCTTGCGCCTACCTGGACGACATAGCGATCCACAGTGAGTCCTGGGAGGACCACTTAGCTCATGTGGGAATGGTTCTGGATCAGATCCGGGCTGCTGGCCTGACTCTGAAGCCAGAAAAATGCCACTTTGGGATGGCCGAGGTACAGTACCTGGGTCACCGGGTGGGGTGTGGAAAGCAGCGACCAGAGCCGGCCAAAATAGAAGCTGTCGCCAATTGGCCCACCCCCATCACTAAGACTCAGGTCCTAGCCTTCCTGGGCACGGCAGGGTACTATAGACGGTTCGTACCAGACTACAGCACACTTGCCAAACCCCTGACTGACTTGACCAAGAAGAACTTACCTCGACAGGTCCTGTGGTCTCCCCACTGTGAAACGGCTTTCCAGGCTCTCAAAAATGCTCTAATTAACGCTCCTGTCTTGGCGGCCCCAGCCCTTAACAAACGTTTTATCGTCCATACAGATGCTTCCATGTTCGGGCTGGGAGCCGTCCTCAGCCAAGTAGGCGAAGATGGAGGGGAGCATCCAGTTGCCTACATCAGCCGGAAGCTCCTGCCCCGTGAAGTCAGCTATGCAGCGGTCGAAAAGGAGTGTTTGGCTTTGGTGTGGGCATTAAAGAAATTGACTCCCTATTTATATGGTCAGGAGTTCACTCTGGTCACCGACCATAACCCGTTGGTGTGGCTGAACCGGGTCTCTGGAGATAACGGCAGGCTATTACGTTGGAGCTTATCGTTGCAAACCTTCAATTTCACCATTACTTACAGACCTGGGAAACAGAATGGCAACGCCGACGGGTTGTCCAGACAAACCGACCTCAGCCCCGCATAACCAGCGGTCTGGACAGCCTTAGTCTGCCCCGAAAAGGGGTCAGACCGTGTCTGCCAGAGTGTTCCACAGAAAGGGAGCACTGTTACAGAAGCATTAGTTATTTTGTTGTGAAGAGCTTATTTCCCAGCAGCAATGCCTGAACCAGCAAGCCAGCGCCTAAGAAGGGCTCCAAGGAAACCGTAACAAGTATCATTTCATAAAGAGTTAACTCTTTTTTTTCAGCTTTTAGAAACTATTGTCTAATCACCTCTGGAGCCAGACTGCTAATTGATAAGATGAACTTGTAAACTTGTTATCTTAAGTACTGTAATCCTATTGTGGCCTGTCAAAGGACAGTGCTCTCTATCTAAATGTGTGATGGGGGATTTTGTGCTTCCCCCCCTCTCCCCCTGGGAGTGCCCTGTGTGCATGTAATAAAAAGCAGGCTGGGCATCCCAGTCCTGAGTTCTTGTTTGACCCTCAATCGCAGCGTTGACTCGTTTTGTGGGCAGAAGGGTATCCTAGCTGTACTGCAGCTAAGGGAGATTATTCTATATTTGCGAGACTCATATAGAATACTATGGAAAGCAGCTTCTCCCCTCTTTAGCAATAGGGATCCAGGCTACTAAGCGGTCCATCTCTCAGCGAGACTAAGGGTAACCGTAACAATCACCACCACAAACAGCCTTATCAGCATCGCTTGCTGGACCTGCAGCAACGCAGGAAGAGGATTGTGAGGAAGAGGAGTCAGAGGAGGAATGTGGCTTTGAGGAGGAGGAGGAGGCATCCCAGGGTGCTCGTTGTTGTCACCTCTCTGGTACCCGTGGTGTTGTACGTGGCTGGGGGGAAGAAGATACCCTTAGTGAGATCAGTGAGGAGGAGGAACGGGACATGATTAGATCGGCATCCAACCTTGTGCAAATGGGTTCTTTCATGCTGTCGTGCCTGTTGAGGGACCCTCGTATAAAAAAGCTGAAGGAGAACGACCTGTACTGGGTGTCCACACTACTAGACCCCCGGTATAAGCATAAAGTGCCTGAAATGTTACCAAATTCCCGCAAGTCGGAAAGTATGGAGCATTTTAAAAATAAATTAAAAACTATGCTTTACACAGCGTATAAGGGTGATGTCACAGCACAACGGGAATGTAACAGGGGAAGAGATGAAAGTAATCCTCCTCCCACGACCACGGCGGCACGTACAGGACGCTTTCCTGACGTCTTGTTGATGGAGGACATGCAGACCTTTTTAACTCCTATGCATCACTAGAGCCTTTCGGGATCCAGCCTCAGAGAAAGACTCAACCGACAGGTAGCAGACTACCTAGCATTAACTGTGGATCTCAGCACTCTGAGGAGCGATGGACCCCTTGATTACTGGGTGTGCAGGCTTGACCTGTGGCCTGAGCTATCCCAATTTGCAATTGAACTTCTGGCCTGCCCCGCTTCAAGTGTCCTGTCAGAAAGGACCTTCAGTGCAGCAGGAGGTTTTGGCACTGAGAAGAGAAGTCGCCTAGGTCAAAAAAGTCTTGACTATCTCACCTTTATTAAAATGAATGAGGGATGGATTCCGAAGGGACTGACATTGGGCGATACATTTGAGTAAAAAAGGCCTGATGATGAGATGAGCTGTCTTGGGCTACAACTGGTACACACGCTGGCTTTTTTTTTCTTATAATGCAGGATGACTTGCATGACTTATCCGCCAACAACTAGTGTTCAAGCTGCAAGCTTTTAGGGCACTTTCTGGACTTCCTGCTGGAGGCGGGGCGCACAGGTGACTGCAGGTAGCTGCAGGTGTATCTGGAAAAGCTCTGTGCCTCTACGTGAGGCCTATTCCACCACCAGCCCATGCTTTTTTTTCCCTTGGCCGGTCGCAGGCTTGGGAGTTTGGATTTCGATCCTGCATAGGAAGTTTACCCAGCTTAATGGTGCACAATAGCTGGTGCACGCCATCTCTGTTAAAGCCGACAGGTGTAATAGCACTCAGCCGATGGACACTCACTTAAAGTTTGTTGGCTCCCTGTGCCTCATTTAGCTCTGCTGTACTAATCTCTAACAGAGCGCTACGGACTCCCTCCTTGAATTTGGGCAATAGCCCCCCAGAGACACCTGAACTGGTACATATAAGAAGCACGGCCTCCCTGCCTACCCGGGAATCTCTTCAGACACCGGCTTTGCGGCTATTAGCATAGAGCACATAGAACGCCGATACGGTTCCTTGGCTTACCTGGTTGAGTGACAGAAGGAATAAAGAGAAACCTATAACGGTGGTACACTGGTTATGCCGTTGTCTAGGTGGTAACGATCTGCACTGGGAAGCGACATTTGTGGCCAAGCCTACCTGGTTGGGCTTTTATTCCTTGCGGCTGCAGTTCTCCTCGCTGGCTGTATTTATGGTGCGGCAGGCGGCACTGAAAAAAATAAAAATAAGCTATACCTCTTTAGCCTGCCTGGTTGGGCTAATATTTCAAGCAGCTGCCTTTTTTGTCTCCTGAGGATACCGGAGGTACTTGAGGTGCCGCTGCACGCCTGTGTTGGGTAAACACTCAGTCCTTTGTCCCTACCTTAGACCATACACGATTATATGGAAGGCATATAGGGCGGCTTGATTCCACTATCCACTGGTCCCGCCGGGCCGCCGGACTTCCATGCCGCGGAGTGGTTTCCGTTTTGGTGCATCACAGCTCTGTCACCCGCTTGAAGATCTTTGTTTGTAGGTGGGCAAAGCATAGAGCACATGATCAGCGCTGAGTCTCACATCTATCGTACAGCAGGTATTGTACCCCGGTATGTCTGGGCAAAGCTAGCTGGGCACAACAGATTAATAGAGAGACTTGCAAGACTTGTAAGCCATGGGCGGCCATAATCAGCTATATGGGGCTATGCACGTACCATAGAGCTCCCGCAGAAGCAGGGCTCTTGTAACATTGAACTGCCAGTGTTGTTTATCACAATCCGGTTGAAGGAAAGTATATGACCGTTGCTACCTGCCCTGGCTGTGTTATGGGATGTTCTGTGCCAGTCCTACAGTTTCTTGTGCTATCTTAACAGACTCTCTCCATATAGTGTGTCTGGCATAAAGACTGGGGTAAAAAGAACTTTGCAGCCTCTGAGTTCTAGACATATATATCTATCTTACCTCTGTTGCAGCTTTGTCAAAATTAAGATATAAGTTTGTTGCCTGTTGGGTACATTCTAACTGTTTATTTGTATCAATAGGTCTCTCTGTATTGCCTTTGCGTTTTTTTTTTTTCTTTTGGTCTGTTTTATGTTGAGTGATATTGCTGGATTTTATTGTTTGTTCTTAAGGTAATTTAAGGTGATTTAAGGTAATCTAGCACTGGGCTTTCTTGAATGTATATTTATTGTAGGGAGGTAAACATAGACCTGGTTACAGGCGAATCTTCTTTAAGATCTGCTGCTGCGCCTGACTGGGTCTTACTCTAAGCCGAATTAAACTCTGTAGGGAATACACAATCTACTATGATTTATGGTAAAAAACCTACGTTGAAAGCTCGCTTTGATTAAACTACTGCATTTAGAAATTACACTGTAGTAAAAATTAATGAATAAGGAATATATGGAATAAGATTTACACTTGGAAGACTAGCATAAGTTTTCTTTGCACGATAGAATACACTTTGTTCTACTCCCTTTATAGTGAAAGTTAGTTGAACCCTAGAAGCACAAGCACTTTAAGAGGATTTTTGTCTTAAGGTCCATTTCTTCTTTGAAGCTTGCTCTGAAATGGACCTGTCTCACTGATTTAAGGTAAAAGTTATCATATAAATGTTGCTTTTTTTTTTTTTTTTTTTTTCTAATTAAAAGATATATTTTTTATAGAATCACCCCCACAATAGATATTACGGGGAGATTTTTTCGTCGCTCTGTTTGTATTTGAGGTAAGAGCAACACCAGATAAACCCTAGGCATATAGATACCGTAGGAAACAATTTCTGGTGTGTTTAGGAAGGTAGTATTTACACAAGCACTTTAGTTTTAGTAGTATTTGAAACATAACGGGTATATTAACACGTTGTTAGGGGTCATTAGATAAATTAAGAAGGCCTTACAGTTAGTGTAGGGTCGTCGTGAGCCTTTTTTTTTTTTTCTTCTTCTATCTCATTTTGTCTAGATAATATCTGTCCCCTTTGTATTTAATCAAGGGATACGTCTGGTTCATGGACAGGTATTTGCATCAAAGGGGCTCTCCTTCCAACATGCCTCCTAAGTCAAAAGAGAAAAAAGGGAGTAGCAGGAACCTGGATTCTAGCATTGTCTCCCCTCAGGAAAAGGGGGTTTCTAGTCCTTATCTAATAATATGACAGAATTTGCAGCCGAAGTGGCAGAAATCTTGACACCCCAATTTGATATGATTAAACAGGAAATTAGGAATGAGATATCAAATCTCACTTCAGAAGTTAGACAATTTTCATCTAGATTAGATGAAATTGAGAACAGAATTTCGGATCAGGAAGACAGATTTAATGTATTAGATCCAACAACACTTATGGTAAAACTATCACTTCTTTGCAAGCTAAGATCGAGGACCTTGAGGACCGGTCAAGGCATAATAACTTAAAAGTGATCGGTCTCCCTGAATCCCCTGAATTTCAAGATCTAATGACCTTTGTCTCTTCTACGTTACCACAGGCATTGCAGATCCCGGTTCCTGCTTCTCCCTTTCAGATTGAAAGGGTACATAGCATAGGGCAGCGCCGTGAGCATAGCGAAACCCAGAGACCCAGACCAGTGATTTTTAAATTTGTGAATTTCCAAGACAAGTTGCTGTATTTCAGACACTATAGGAAATGTAACCCTCTTTCTTTAGGCCCACATAAGCTGCTGATGTTTCAGGATTTCTCCTCTGAAACTCTGGCGAAGAGAAGAGATATGTCTTTTTTCTACGGTAGACTTCAGAGGGAAACTTACAACATTAAGCTGCTTTATCCTGCAAAGTTAGTGGTGTTGAAAGAAGGTATTACATATACACTAAATAATGTTATGGAGGCGGAGTCTTTTTGTAGAGAAGCAGGTGTACCTTAGTATGTATTTCCTACGATTAGAGGGGGATACCACGACCTTAGGTTAGAGTATTGCTATTTAGGTAATATAGATGTGTTCTTTATGTTAATTATGAGTCAATATTGTTTACTGCATTTTTTGAAATATGTTGGTAGCAGAAATGGCGCAATTGGGGTTTTGTTGTTTTTTTTGTTTTTTTCTCTCTCGCCCCCCTCACACCCTCGGAGGTCGCCTCCCTCGTTTCCGCCCCCCATCTCCGACTCTGTTGAGAGTGTATATATATTCGGTTTATTTTTGTATATATCTATGGGTTTGCAAGATAAATAGTTTTAATGGCGCTTAATCTCAACTTACTGTCTTGGAATATAGGCGGTATCAACTCCCCAATTAAGAGGAAATCCATAATAAAATATCTGGGTAAATTTAACCCTGATATAGTTTTTTTACAGGAATTACATCTTAATTCTCTTGAAATTCCCAAGCTTAAATCCAAATGGGTGGGTGAAGTTGTGGCGGCTCCTTTTACATCTAGGAAGAGGGGGGTAGCCATTTTAGTGAATCAAAAATTGGAATACCAGATAACCAACACTGAATCTGATCCCGAAGGCAGATTTTTAATTTTGGAAGTGGAAATTAAACATATTAAGTACATATTCTGTAATATTTACGGACCTAACCAAATTGACCATAAATTTTGGTTGGCCCTTTCAGTTAAACTACATAGAGTTGAATCTAATCATCGGGGGGAGATCTAAATTTGACAGCGGATCCCTTTTTGGATAGTTCAAATAAAAAGACGTTAAAAAGCAGTGATAGGAAATCGCGGACATTCCAGAAATTGTGCTCCCATTTGGGGCTGGTTGACATATGGCGGGTCCAGAACCCGGACGCCCGAGATTATACATGTTTATCTCAAGTTCAACAGTCCTTTTCTAGGATTGATTATTTTTTAATCTCTGAATCCTTGCTTAGTTGGAACTGGGTGACTAAAATTGAGGATATTGTTATCTCTGACCACGCCGTGATTTCGCTGAGTGTTCTGGGAGGCCTCTAAGGAAGTTTTACGTGGGGAGATTAAATCTTATTCCCTACATTTGAAAAAGATCTGGAGCCTGGCGACTAGACAACTTGCTAACCAGGTTAAAAATACATATAGAGCCTATATTATAAATCATACTAGAGAATGCTGGGATGCATACGTTGCTGCAAAGACACTCCGTGATATGCACATTAAACAGAACAGTGTCCAGGAAGAACTGAGAATGAAAGCAATATACGGGGGCTTTACAGGTAGATCGGCGAAATGTTTGGCCAGACTAGCTAAAGCTTCCCCCAGACATCCAATCTCTGCCATTAAACATGGAGACATGAGATACACTAAACATTCCGATATTGAAAGAGTATTCTTCAAATTTTTTCAAGATCTATATAAGAAAGATCCTATCAACCCCGATAAGAAAGCGGCATTTTGGGAAAAGATCAAGGTGCCTAGATTATCCTCTGAGGCTAGAGATATGATTAATGCTAATATCACAGAGGAGGAAATCATATCGGCAATTAAGAATGCGAAAGCCAATAAAGCGGCTGGACCCGATGCTCTTCCTATCGAATATTATAGAATTCTACAGACACAGGTGACCCCTATATTGACCAAGCTATTTAACTCTTATTTTTCAGAGAACACCAGGTGTTCTCCCTCTTTTACAACAGTGAACATCTCGTTAATCTTAAAAAAGGGTAAAGATCCCAAAATACCCAGCTCCTATAGACCGATCTCTGTCCTTAACATTGACTACAAGCTGCTCGCAGCTATTGTAGCTTCCCGACTGAAACCATACATGGGTGAATTAATCCATGAGAATCAATCTGGTTTTATGTCTGGCCGGAACCCCGTGAGAAATACGAGGAAATTATTAATTCTGATTGAATCTTTCTGGAATAGGTATAAATCAGTTAGGGCCCATGAGATTGAAGACAAGGCGATTCTAACGGTCGACGCGGAAAAAGCGTTTGACCACGTTGGCTGGGACCATCTGTTCTTCGTTTTAAAGATCGATTCGGATTCCCTGGATATTTTATTAATTATATTCGGTTAATTTATAGTGCCCATTCTTCGGCGGTTATTATAAATAATATGTCTACCCAACGTTTTGATCTATCTAGAGGGACCAGACAAGGTTGTCCTCTTTCCCCTTTCCTATTCAATCTTAGCGTAGAGCCTCTGGCCATTCGATTAAGGCAAGAATTGGATGGGATCTTACTAGCAGACGAAAAGCTGGTGTTGCTTCTTTATGCGGACGATCTTTTATTATTCCTCTCCAACCTTAAAGTTACCTTACCTACTTTGCAGGTGATTATCCAAGAATTTGGGGAGATCTCCGGATTTAAGATTAATATCTCAAAATCAGAATTAATGTGGCTATATAGAAAGCCTCCCTATTATTGCAACCACCCTTTCCTGGAGGTCTCCCAGATCACTTACCTTGGTCTCTGTCTATCTAGTAACCCAGAAGATTGGTATAAGTTAAACTACAGGCCGTGCCTGGACTACTGTAAAAGAAAACTAGAGGAGTGGATCATGTTGCCCATATCCTTATCGGCTCGAAGATAAATCAGTCATCTTTCCAAAACTCCTTTATATCTTCCAGAACATCCCTTGTTTTTTACATAAAAAAGATAGCATTATTTACAACAGGGCATGCTCCAATTTTCTATGGAATGGAAAGAGACCACGGATCACTCCCCACACATTGGACATACAATGTGGTCACTATAGCTAGATTTTCTTTAGACTGGTTAACTGGGAAAGATCAAATTTCCTCAGTTACTTGGGAATCTCAAATTGTGGCCCCATTTAGACTGAAGGCTCTTCTACATTGCCCTCTTACCTCTCTCCCGTCTAATATATTCTATCTGACCACTTTTAAGAATGTCATAGTGGCCTGGCAGAGGCTATGCGTGGAAAGTGATTGCTCCCCCTATGTTTCGCAATACTTACCATATGTGGTAATCCCGAGTTTGGGCCAGGTCTTTCTAACCTGATATTCAAAGTTTGGGCATCAAAAGGTCTCCAAAATATGAGCCAATTACAGGATGCAGCTGGACATCCTTTATTGTTCGAAGAAATTGCAACGCAATTTGACTTACACCCACGCGAGTTCTATGCTTATCTCCAAGTTAGGCACTTTCTTCAAGAGCTGCACTCAAAACACGGGACTAATTGGTCCCGGGGTGAACAACAGGCCAAGATCTCCCTGTACGCGGCAGTACTTTATGCAATCTCCCCTTTGTATCTTTCTATAAATCAGAAAGCATCAAGTACGCAGGTGAATGACATGGTCACAATGTGGCTCACGTACTTCCCAGATATAAATGAACATATTATTATTGGGAGCTTTAAAATAATACAACAGAGCTGGGTCCCGACTTCTTGGAGAGAGTCACAGATAAAAATTGGCCTACAGAGATATCTCACTCCTGCTACTCTTTCCAAGTGGTATAAGACAAGGATTCTCTGCTCTAGATGCTCGTCAACAGAAGCAGATATATTTCACTGCTTATGGAGTTGTCCGAAAATACGCTAATATTGGAGGAAAATCTCCTATTGGATGACGGTAATCTTGAAATTGGATCATAAGCTATCTCCAATAGAAATTTTCTTTCTGTTGAAATTCCAGGGAATAACTAAGAACTACAGTTTGATAAATACTATAATCTTAACGGCACGGAATCTTATTTTCAAATCTTGGAAAGCATCTTCCGCACCTACAATGTCACAATTTAAAATTGCTCTGATCAATCATTTTACGACCAAGCAATTCAATATTCCCTATCCACAAGATAAATATTTGCCTGCATTTTTCAAAAAATGGGAAATATTGGTAAGATCTCTTCCCCTTGCGCACCAAAAAAAATTGAACAAACCATTTAGAGACGCTGAGTTTGTTCTGATAAATATTCTGGCGGGTCATTGCCCTGGGGATTGGGCGTCGGATACGGAGTGAGGTGTCCGGGGGGGGGGGGAGGGGAGGCGCGAGAGTTGGGCTCATTAGTATTTTTCTTCTTTTTTTTTTTTTTGGGGGGGTATTATCCGTAAAAGATGAGTAAAGGAGAAGAATGATCAGAAATATGGCACAAGTGTAGTCTGTTATCTTCGTTCTTCCTCAACTGGCTTTATACATGGCTGACCTTTGTCTTCTTCTCTATTTTGTATTGCTCTTTCTTTTTCTTTTTTATTATGTCATGTATTAATGTAAGGGGGCTTTTTGACCCTTACTCTGACACTTATTGTTATTACTTAAATTTGTATGTAATATTTTTTTTTTTTTTAAATACTTTTTTATTGAGGTAAAGTCACATATAAAACAGTACATTTACATGAGAGTATCATGGCAACATGCCTGTATGACATACATCGAAAAAACAAACTTAAAAGACCAGTATAACAGACACGTCCTTAGAATTATGTAGATTCCTTGAGTTCCATCCAGAGAGGATGTTGCTTAGCCATGAATAATACCTCTTTTTACATAACTTCATTTTCAACAGACAGTGAATAATACATGCATCAGAGCTTCCTACTGTAAGCCTATAATCTAACAGTGGTGCTTAATACCTGAGGGCTTATCCCTGTCAATGATCAGTTCAAAAACCACAGTTTTAGCTGAAGTAACAGAAACCAAAAGAAATTAACTAAGAGTTTACTTGTGCCTCGCCTGGGATAGAACCCCTCCTCGAGGGCATATAGAGATCCCTAACATGCTTAATACCCCAACCAGACAACATCTGCGCGTGTGACTCCGGCAGACAGGATAGCAGAGCTCTAACTGAATGCACTGGAGATGGGTGAGGTGCAACTCGAGCCAAACCACGAAGTTCCCTCCATATTTTAATACCTGCTTTAATGATAGGATTTTCAACCCCCACAAGTGCATCTGTATGTTGAGGGACCCATATAAGGTCTTCTAGCGACAGGCCCGAGGGGAGTACAGCCTGCTCAAGTTGTCCACACCTGGTGTCTTCAGACGGGGCCCCCCATGCCGTCACATGGGAAAGCATGGCCGCCTTATAGTATTTACATATGTTGGGTGCTGCCAGCCCCCCATGGAGAACAGGCCGTTGCAGTTGTTGCATGGCTATCCGCGAGGGCTTGCCCTGCCAGATAAACCTGTTTATAATTGCTTGAAAGCGACTGAGGATATATTGCGGGACTGCCAGCGGTATACACCTAAAAAGGTACGTGACCTTGGGTAAAAGTGACATCTTTACTGACTGTATTCTCCCAATCCATGATATCTCGTACCTAGCCCATTTTGCGGTAAGAGTATCAAATTCTTTTAGCAAAGGGTCATAATTTGCCCGAATTACTGTCTTCGGGTCTGGGGAGAGGATAAGCCCTAGGTGTTTTAATTCGGTTGTGGACCAAGTAAATGGATAAGTCTCTTTGAGCCACACAAGTTGCTCTGCGGAAAGATTTATCGCCAACACCTCTGTCTTAGTGTAGTTAAGTCTATAGTATGATATCTCGCCAAATGTCCGTAAACATTAAAAAACTGCCGGCAGTGAGGTCTCAGGTTCTGTGATGAACAGGGTGAGGTCGTCTGCAAAAAGCGCGAGTTTCTGCATAGTATCGTGAATCAACATTCCCTGTATTCCATTAGCCTGTCTGATCATGGTTGCCTAAGGCTCAATGGTCAATACAAAGAGCAGCGGGGACAACAGGCACCCCTGCCTGGTCCCATTTCTGATCTCGAAAGAATCAGAGCAGAACCCTTTTCCTCTGATTCTGGCTGAAGGGCCCGAGTACAGCGCCATGATGGCACTAATTAGGTGAGCCGGGAGCCCAAAGGCCCTCTAGACTTCCTCCATATACTCCCACCGCACCCTGTCAAAGGCTTTTTCTGCATCCAGTGACAGGGCAACGAGTGGGAGCCCCAGAGATTTTGATTCAGCAATGATGCCCAGCAGGCGGCGCGTATTGTCCGAGCCCTGACGACCCCAGACGAACCCCACCTGATCCAAATGGATCAATGAGGGGAGTATTTTGGCTAGCCTATTGGCCAGGATTTTCGAGTAGAGTTTTATATCCACATTTATCAGGGATATAGGTCGATAACTTTCGCATCTGCTTGGGTCTTTACCTGGTTTTGGGATGGTCACAATTTCCGCTTCCAAGTACTCTCTGGAAAAACACCCAGTCTGGAAGGCTGCGTTAAAGACAGACACCAGGATGGGACTAATTTCCACCGAATGTTTCTTATAGAAGATAGATGAAAAGCCATCCGGTCCCGGGACCTTGTGTAGTTTTAACCTTTTTATGGCCTGGGTCACCTCAGAGATAGTGATAGGAGCTGATAAAGGCTCCTCAGCTTCTTTCGGGACCTTAGGCAGGTTGAGAGTATGTAGAAAGCTCACTATATCCTCCCTAGGAAGGGTTGGACTCCTCTCCGAAGAGGGTATCTGATAAAGCCTGCTGTAGTACTCCACAAAGGCTTCACCTATGGCCCTAGGAGAATAACACCTCCCTTCCTCTGCTTGTATATAAGAGATTCTATTCGCCATTGTTTTTTGGCGGAGTTTATTCGCGAGCATGCGGTCAGCCTTATTTCCACTATGGTAGAATTTCAGCTTCAAATACCTAAGAGTTCTTTGCGTTTGCTCCAGCTCCAATTTTTGGATTTGTGCCTTAACTTCTTGCCACTTAGTCACGTCTAAGGGGGAGGCGCTGGTCTCGGCTCTCTTCCTAAGTGCCCCCAGCTTGCAATATAGCTGTGCCAGGGACTCATTTTTCCATTTTCTCTGTTGCGATTCCTTTTTTATAAGGAGTCCTCTCATATAGGCTTTCAGTGCCAACCAGACTATGGGCACTGAAGTCTCCCCGGTGTTATTGAACCTCAGAAATTCTGTGGTTTCTCTGGACCATTCAGGCATGGAAATATCTTGAAATAGGTGGTCAGGCATGCGCCATCTTTTGGGTCCCTCACAGGCACCCCCCGCGTCTAGGGTAACCACCACCGCATCATGGTCGGACCATGTGCATGGCATTATGACAGATCTTTGCACCCTCCCCAGTGTCCAAGGGTCACAGAAGAAGTAGTCCAGCCTGGAGAAAGATGAGTGGGGAGCTGAGTAGTAGGTGTGATCACGGGAGTCAGGATGGAGAGCCCTCCAGACATCATGGAGATCGTTTTGAGCAGACAGTTCCCTAAATTTTTGAGAGATATAATCTCTATTCCTATCCCCGGTCAAATTGGTGTTCCCCCTCCTGTCCCTCTCGGGGTCCCAAATCATATTGAAATCCCCAGCTAAGAGGGTGTGGCCCTGTTTCACTTTATCTACTTTACGGAGGAGTTTCCTAAGGAAGCTAGCTTGATTGGTGTTGAGTACATATATAGCCACCAGCGTATACAGAATACAGTCAAGACGACATACACAGATTACATACCTCCCTGCCACATCACATTCTGTATATATAGGGTCATAAGTCACTTGGTTCCCTATCAGTATCGTCACCCCCCTTGCCTTCTTGTAGAATGTGGATGTAATACTAACTGGGTATTGTATTGATTTGAATCTGGCGGCTATATCCTCCGTCCAGTGAGTCTCCTGGAGGAGAGCTATATCAATTTGGTGACTTTTCAGGATTTTAACTAGTAAACTCCGTTTAGTCGGAGAGTTCAGGCCTCTGGTGTTTAAAGTGCATAGTTTCATGTCTCGTAGCTGTGAGGGGAACCCTAGAGCAGGGGGGAGAAAGAGAAAAAAAAAAAAAAAGGAGGGGGGAGATAGAGGGAAGGGGAAGGGGTAAAAGTTATAGAGTATAGGCTTTCGTAGAAAAGATCTAACCAGTCCAGATGCCCCGCCGTCCCGGAATGGCAGAGAGCTCTCTACTCTGCCAGGGGTATGCGGAGGGTCAAGGATCCCCTATCCACAAATGAATCCTAGGTTTCGTGAGTGGGGGAGTAGTGAGATGAAATAGTAGTGGGGTAAGAGCGATGGGATGGAGGAGGTAGGGACAAGAGTAGATAGGATGGGGTGGTGATGGTGAGGCATGAGGGTGTAAGGCGGGATGGGATGTGAGACAGAAGGTGAAGAATGGGAGACGTAAGTCGGGAGGCGGAGGATGAAAATATGGAGGATGAGAGATGTGGGATGAAAAGAGACAAGACGGAAGGGTGTAAGGTAAGAGGAGAGGGGATGAGAAGTAAGGTGGGAGGTGTGAAATGGACGTCTTAAGATGAGAGGTAAAGGATGAGAAGTGGAAGGTAAGAGTTGAAAAAATGAAAGATGGAAGATGAAGGATGGAAGATGAAAAATGAAAGAGGGGGTGGAGCCAACAACAGACCCACAACCCCCCCAAACCTGTAACTAAATGATTAATAGCAACAAGATAACATCAACAAGCGTATAAACAAATGTATGAAAAACAGTGACCAAACATAGCCTCTATAGGCCTTAAAAAAATAGCAACCTTTGAATCCATTTTGACAGAGTAAACATCATTATTTGTGAAACAGAAAAGCATTCAATGATACTAGTGACATTTAACTACTGTGCGTCTACCTGAGGTCTTTGCATAATCGAGACCCACTGTTGTGTCTCAAATTGAACACAGAATGATTAAGCACAAGCAGACCTTATATCAGAGCTTGAAAAGGTTGAAAAGAAAGTAAAAATGGTTTCAGGGACACTTCCGGTGGGCGGGCTTGGAGATAGCAGCACTAGTACAGAGCTCCGTGCAACACTGATACTAAAAGTGGACTTTTTGCCCCAATTCTGCTGCCCGAGCCTATTTGCCCTTGACAGGGATCGTGTCTGGGCAACAGAGAGGCTGGCCATAACAACTGCCCCCACCGAAGTGCAACATTTCACTATCTAAGGGACCCGGTAGCTGAAAGGTCCGTGCACGCGGCGGCCATATTGGGGCGCTACAAAGAAGGAGACAGTGTGAAGAGGCCTTGCTTGGTGAGGTGTATCCCCGAACTGACCTGCCAAACTACTGTGAGACTGACAGCTAGCCGCTACGAGTGGCCGAACTATCGGATCGCCGCCAAGCCATCCGGTGACTGGTGAGGTTTTGCCGGACGACCACGTGGCCTGAAAACTGTGCGACTGCCCAGGGACCGCAAGCACGAACTAGCTGGCCGGGTGAGTGAGGACACAGCAAATTAAGCCACCGAGTATTTTACCGCACCGGAGCAGGATACAGAGCAGAAGCCCACCTACCGACGGGTACAGCCGTTATCTCTCTAAGGCTGTGCTGGGAAAGCATAAACACTAAGGGCCTGATTGCAACTGAGAGCTGAGGAACGCTGACTGGGGGCAGATGTCGGTAAGCCTGTGAGTTGATGCTCTCTTTATGTGGCGTCAACCTTAACTTTTACCTTTACATGAGGCCAATCTGGGAGGAGGTAGGTGGCAGAAAAAGAGCAGTCAGTGTTAACGAAGACTGAATATTGCATTTGGTGACTCGCTGGGGGAACATATAATACCACATAACGACCCCCTGTAAAAGAACTGATAGATCCACTACTCAAGGGTGAATGAGCATAGGATCCCTGATATATATGAGGGCCCCCATCTTGCATAACAGGGGAAAACTACCTGGCTCTATCTGGAACAGCTTCATGCAGTAAGCCGGTTTGAACAAGGGCTCCTGTTATATATTTGACTCTTAGGTGCATGTAAAGGGAGGACATCCTCTGATCTTTTGGAAAAGAACTGTGATAGCATTACAAGGGTTTTCTCATAACACAGCACAACCTGAGAGGCAACCGTTACATAGAAAAGGAACTTTTCACTAGAGACTCTCTAATTCCTTCTACATGGTGCACTGAGTCAGGACCTGGTGCACTGAATCAGGATCTGGGAGGGGAAAGGCTCTCCAACTAATCCTTTTTCTTTTTTCCACCTGCAGGCTCAGACATAGACATTTGCAAACTGCTGATAGATGTTTATATTTTAACTGTATTGCAACTGTGCTATGGTATATTGTCCTGTTAACTGATAGTATTACATATCAATGCTGAGAACCGCCAGATTTGTTATAGAATTGTGTGTTATAAATCAGAGCACTGGCTTAGAAGGGCTCACTAAATAACCTCTTTTTCCACGGCAGGTTCACTAATAGATGCTTGTAAACAACTGGCAGATGTTTATGTCTCATTTGAGCTACAATTGAGCTATGTGATATTGTAATGTTGACTGATAACTTTCTGTATATATACTGAGGTCTGCATGACTTGTCATAGAGAGAGAGTGAGCAATATAGTTGTTCTTTTTCTTTTTCTTTTCTTTTTTCTTTTTCTTTTGTGTCAACTTTTCAACCCTGAGAATTACTAGAGACAGGTTGCGCACTACTGTTGCACATAGATGAGATTTGTTGAGTCACTGACTAGGTAATAAGTGGCTAGAAATTGTATGGAGAAATTCCTAATACCAAATAGCATGGCACATAGGAATAAGAATTCAGATCGCAGAAATAAAGTGGGATCTGATATGGGTACCCAGGCCTCAACCAGCGATGTTTTTCAGGATAATTATACACTTGACCCCCATCCAATAGTCAAGCAAATATCTACCCTATTCTTACCAAAAATAGAGAACCTCCAGAAGGGGGTTGACACTCTTGCAGAAGAGGTTAAACAATTCTCGACTAGGGTATCAGAGGTTGAGAATAGGGTCTCTGATGTAGAAGACACACAAAATGTCCACTCAAGTAAAATAATGGAGTTAGAGAAGCATACCACAGTCCTTCAACAAAAGTTAGATGATCTGGAAAATAGATCCCGGCGGAATAATGTTCGCCTGATAGGGTTGCCTGAATCTGTAAAAGCGAATGACATTTTGAAATTTGTTGAAACTACCCTCCCCTCTCTGCTAGGGATTCCCATATCTGCTTTAGTGCATAGTGTAGAGAGAGCGCACAGAGTGGGCCCTGAGAGGCCGGCCATGGATCGTAATGCGCAGGCGAGGCCTGTAATGATAAAATTTTTACACTTTCAAACTAAAATGGCTGTTCTCAGGGCGTTTAGGAAAATGGATGAAGTGCTATATGAAAACTCTAGGATCCTGTTGTTTCAGGATTATTCAGCAGACTTGGTAAAGAAGCGCAGGGAGTTCTCAACATTATGCTCCAGATTACACAGAGAGGGTAGGCAGGCATTCCTGCTCTTCCCTGCCAAATTAAAGATAATAACCCACAGAGGGCCTAAATTTTTTGAATCACCACAAGCTGCACAAGAGTACTTGGATTCCGAAGATGGCTCCAGGAGCCCTGTCCGTGCTAGGGGGGGGGAGGGTTAAAGGAATCTTCTGTGAAGGGAATATATCTCTTAATATATCTCTTAAGGTCTGAAAATGTTATTGACATATGCTAATAGGCAAAAAAGATTACTCCATTTGGAGAGTTCAGATAGCAGTACCTATATTTACGATATGGATCTTATAGGGTTGCTTTGGTTAGTAGTTATGGTTCAGACAGGACAAGTTGTGTTCAAAAGTTGTGTTCTGTTCAAATGTTTTACTCACTTGCTAACCCCTATTACAGATGGGGTGAATCAACGGAGGGGGAAAAATACATGCAATATGATGATAGGAAAATGTATTAACAACTTCTTTACATTCTCCTCCCTCTGGGTGCTAATGTTTATTATCTGTAACGTATGGAAAGGTTATGTTCATAAGGGAGGAAAAGTACTCCTTAAATATGAGGGTTTTATGAATAGCAAAATTTGGTTTATAATATGCTATTTTTTGATGTTGCTCTTTGCAGGTTGTGCCTCGGCAGTAAGGATAACTGAGTTTCTTGGACATGATGGGCCGGTGTGGGAACTGGTAGGAAATATATATATATATATATTTTTTTTTTTTTTTCTCTTCTCTCTCCCTCTCTTCCTCTATCTGTAATACCCATGAACACACAGAGGTTCTTGAAAATCATTGACATTTAATATTTACTCCTGGAATGTGGGGGGGTATACACTCCCCGATAAAAAGAAAAACTATATTAACTCAACTTAGGAAGAAAGGGGCAGATATTGCGTTTATACAGGAGACGCACCTTACTGACTCAGAACACTTGAAATTGAAGACTGATTGGGTTGGTAGGGTGGAATTTGCCTCCTATAAATCGTCTAGTAGAGGGGTAGCTATTTTATTTGGGAAGAAACTAGAGGTTGGGGACGTGACAGTATTGACAGACACTGAAGGGTGATATGTAATAGCCCGGGTTACCATTGCCGGTAAAAAGTACACACTGTGTAATATATATGCTCCCAATAATAAGGACAAGACATTCTGGAACAAACTGATTGACTTACTAACCCCCTTTTTAGACACCCCTCTTATAATAGGAGGGGACTTCAACCTGGCCCCTAATCCTCATTGTGACAGGCTTAGGGATCCCACACGACACTTGGTCGGGGCACAACCGAAGATCAATACCAAATTTGAACTAAAAACATTCCAAACACTGGTGTCCTCTTTGGATGTTGTTGATATTTGGCGGAAGCTAAATCCAGATGGCAAAGACTTCACGTGTCTCTCCCGGGCCTCTCCTACTATGTCTCGCATAGATCTATTTCTGATTTCGAACTCCCTTATCCCCCAAACAGTAGATGTTAAGATCGGAGACATTGTGGTCTCGGACCACGCCCCTGTGGGTCTCTTCTTAGACACCTTGCCCAGATCCAGTAATCGCAGGGCTTTCAGATTCCCGCAATACTTGTTGACCTCTCAGGAGTTCCAACAATACCTAGAAAGCTCTTGGGATGACTACCAAGCCAATAACGCACAGCATGCATCGACCCCGGAGCTCTTTTGGCAAACAGCCAAGGTAGTTCTTGCGGGGGATATTTTGGCCTTCTTATCTCGCAGGAAGAAACTGCAAACAGAGAGATTAGAGAAATTGAGAGAGAAGTTGACAAACAACTATGGCCTGTACAGATCTGACATGACACTGACACATCACAGGCAATACATAGCCACTAAAAAAGAATATGACACGATGCTGGCATACCAGGCCTCACAAACTCTCCTGCGAACAAGAGGCAAATATTATCGCTACGGCGATAAATCAGGCAGGCTGTTAGCCTCCCTGGTTAATTTAAAAACCTCCACCCGTTTTATTGCAGCCATCAAACATAAGGGCACTGTAGTGAAAGATCCTGAAAGGATTGTGGAAGCCTTCGCTGCCTATTACTCTGAGCTCTACACTAGCAATCAGTGTGATTCAGAAGAAAAGAGGCGAGCATTTTGGAGCTCTATTGAACTCCCACAGATAAAGGAGTCGCAACTGACTCAGTTAAATGCACCAATTACGAGGGAAGAAATGGACAGGACGATTATGACCTTAAACTTGGGTAAAGCGGCAGGCCCGGATGGGCTGCCCATTGAGTTCTACAGGATGCTGAAAACTAGAGTAACACCAGTGCTCACTGACCTGTTTGCCAACTATTTCACAGAGGAAAACAGGCCGGCCACGACTTTCACAGCCGCTCATATTACTCTTATCCCCAAAGCGGGCAAAGATGCCTTGCTTACTGAGTCTTATAGACCAATCTCACTACTGAACTCCGACTATAAGATCTTAACAAAACTACTAGCGGAGCGTCTTAAGTTTGTGTTGCCAGACTTGATTCATGAAGACCAGACTGGTTTCATGATGGCAAGATCATCGGTAGTGAATGTACGCAGAATACTGCAGGTACTACATCATTTCTGGAATAGGGAAAATTCTAGTGAGGGGGATCAAGTCCCGGAGGCCTTCCTGCTGTCTTTAGACGCAGAGAAGGCCTTTGACAGGGTAGAATGGAGCCATTTATTCCATACACTGGCTAGCTTTAACTTTTCTGGGCCCTTTACGGCATTTGTCAAAAATTTGTACTCATCCCCCATAGCCAATATATGTTCTAATCATCTTTACTCATCAGACATCGTTCTGCAAAGAGGCACGAGACAGGGATGCCCCTGTCTCCCTTGCTGTTCAATCTGGCACTGGAGCCCCTGGCAGTTAAACTGCGTCAAATATTCCCGGGCATTGACATGGCCGGGCACCCCCAACATCTCGCATTGTATGCGGATGATATGTTGCTATTTGTTCAGGAACCAAAAACCCATATACCATCAATTGTGCAGACGCTGTCAGATTTTGGGGCGTTCGCGGGATACAAAGCCAACATGCAAAAGTCAGAAATTCTCTGGTTGCATAAGGGGGACAACCAAGCCCATGACTACCCGTTTACGGTAGCAAACCAAATGATCACTTATTTAGGAATCCAGATCCATGTGAATCCCAATAAGCTGTATGCAACTAATTTGACTCCTTTATGTGCAAAACTGTGTGGTCAGATGAGAAGTTGGAAATCTCTCCCGATTTCTCTGATTGGAAGGGTTAGCCTCTTGAAAATGGTTATCCTCCCACGGCTCTTATACCCTATGCTCATGCTACCGTTACTACTCTCCAAGGCGAATGTAAAAGAGTTAAACTCTGCAATGCGTTTCTTCTTGTGGCGAGGCGGCAGACCGCGTATTGCAACAGATAAACTAACCCTGAACTACCTACATGGGGGCTTGTCGCTGCCAGATTTCAAACTCTACAATTGGGCGGCCCTGATCCGCTTAGTTGTAGATTGGCAGGTGAGTTCGGCTCACTTTTATAGCGATAATCTGGAACGGGCGGCTCTAGGAGGTATAGCCTTGGCATACCTGCCTCACATGCCAAAACCAAAGATGGGAGGGACATTGGAGGGGAATTTTATATACCAGGACCCGCTAAGGGCCTGGCACCTAGCTCACAAATTTTTAGGCAAAACGAACCTAGGTTCTGCCTTTTTACCACTAAGTGGTAACCCAGATTTTCCTGCAGGTATGGATACGAAACCATTTCGCACTTGGGAGGCGCTTGGGTTGAAAACTGTGGGATCACTGGTGGACCCGCTACTGAAAACCATGAAATCTTTTGCGACACTGCAGAGAGAATACAACTTGCCAAACAAGCATTTTTATGCATACCTGCAGGCACGTCATTATGTGGAGACTCTAACCAGAGATAAACCGGATTTTTGGGAAGGGCTCACCATTCCGAGTATCACAAACTTTATTTAAGATGGGATGCTTCTCTTTATCAGGGATCTACCAAACTTTGATACAAAAAAGACTACAATTACTGCAACCAGAACTTTTACAGGGCTGGCAGAGGGAGGGATTTGGAGAGATCACGTGGGAAGAGGCCCGGAGAGGACTGGAGAAAACTAGAAAAGCCACATTGTCGGCAAATCTACGGGAGACACAAATTAGATTTTTGCATAGGGCATATATGACCCCTAAGTGCCTTGCCAAGTGGATTCCCGACTGGCCGAACAGATGTACCAAGTGTTCAATGGAATCTCCGGACCTGTTGCACTGTATCTGGGACTGCCCCAAGATTAGACAGTTTTGGGAAAAACTACAATATTGGGTTAGGAAAAAGCTAGCCATAAATATTGACTTTACACCTAAGATGATATTGTTTTTAGACTGGGAACAACACCACAGGCAATTTGACTCTGAACTGACGCTACTGATATTATTAGCAAGAAAATGCATACTCAAACATTGGACAGTTGCCCAAACCCCCTCAATAGCTTACTTTCGAAATATGCTGAGAACCCAACTATTTACCGAACAAGTAGATGTCAGAATAGACGTGGGAAATAGGCTAAATCCATTTCTTCGGAAATGGCGTAGACTGATATTGACGTTCGAATTAGAAGTACAAAGACAAGTTTTGATCCCTTTCCGTAACACTGTATCATTCCTGGAAGACTCTCTGAGAGGGGAATGGAGTCACCTAGATGACTAAAGTTTGGACATTGCAGGTTGACCCCTACGTTTGTCTCTCCCCTTGATACCTTTTCTTTTTTTTTTTTTTTTTTTTTTTTTCTCACACCGGCTCATCGAGTGAGATGCAGGACATAGAATATCCTAGGCACTGAATAACTGTTGAATATAAGGGTAGGAGTAGTTTTCTGGGGTGGGGCACGATAGTGGGGAGAGAAGTGCTAATCTCCACATGGGCGGGGGGGGCATAGGAGGGAGGAGGGGGTAGGAGGGGGGGGGAATGGGTTGAAAAGAGAAAAGTTTGAGAGCTGTATCCATGTGAAATCTTTATCATGTTGAAAGTCTACTTGGATTATAATATGGAATTAATGTTTCTAATCAAGATATGTTGAGAAGGAAGGACCGAGAAGGTCACATACTGTAAATATACTATTGCACCTGTCTTACTCTGTATAAAATACTCAACTGACTTTATACTGTAACATGGAGATATTTGTTTGTATTTACATGTATGCCGCTCTCTCAATAAAAAGATTTGAAAAAAAAAAAAATGGTTTCAGGCCCTAAGTTATATTCAAAAACTCCTAAACCCCTCCTGGGAGTGCAGGTAGTTTAATTGAGATAGGATTCCACCTGAGGGGTTAAAAGTAAGTCAGGCCTAGACGAGCAGAAAGCCATTCACAGGACTATGGGCTTCCCGGATTCCATTCCTGGGCATTCACTCTCAGATCCGGGCTCCTTCTGCGTGGGCGTGCTGGTAGGTTCTGATCTATAGGAGGCCTCCCCGGGGAGGCCGATGGAGACCTATCTTGCCGCGGCAACTGCCACGTCCTAATGAGCTCCTGCCCCTGTTGGGGAGTCAGAATGATATGTTGGGAGCTTGGTTGGAAAGCCCCATCTATATTTATAGATTTGGTTGCTTCTTAGGTGACCTCCGCAAAACTTCTCCTTTGAGCCAAGGTGTAGGAGGACAGATCAGGGAACAGGGAGACCTCTCTAAATTGCCCATTGAGCTGTGGGGAGCGCAACATTGCTCTCATCAATTTGTCTTTGTATGAGTAGTAATGTAAAGCGGGCTATAGTGTCTCTGGGTTTACCAGGTGGAAGGTTTCTGGGTCTCGCCGTACGATGGATTCGGTCAATTCTGTTTACATCTCCAGCAGCAGGCCCAAGAATTGACTGAAAAAGGCTATGAGCATAATCTTCCAAGTCTTGCGGGAGTACCGTCTCACATTATTTCGCCTGGATCTATCCTCCAGGTCTGCCACTTTCGCCTCCAAGGAGGACACTTGATCTGTCAGGCTTTGCGTTTGGCCCACCCAGTTAGCGTGGTCCACCATAAGATCTTCCTGTTTCCTTTCGATGGTATCAGTTCTTTCGCTGATGGAGGAAATATCACGTCTCAGGTCCTCAAACGATCTCTCCAGCTTATCAAACATGCGCTGGATGGACTCCAGCGGCAAGGTCAGGGGGGTCCCCCTTGCTTCGGCCTGGGGTGTTGGAGGTGGAGAGCCTGCTCTCAATATGTTCATCTGGCATGTCTGAAGCGTTAGATTGCTCGTCTTCAGATCTTGCGGATTCCCTCTGTCCCCGTTGATGGAAATGATCCATCACAGTTTTCTTAGGCCCAAAATTGCTTTTTTGTTTTTTCTTCGCTTGCTGCGACATGATGGCTGGGGCCCTCTTGGTGAATGACGGCCACTGCAGTACTTGTTAAATAGATGCTATCTTATCTTTCTGGGGTATGCGAGTAGGGGGGGGGGGGGCGTCCAGGGCCCTTTTTAGACTGACATAATGTAGTCGGACTTACTTAGGATACACAAAAATATTTGCAAAAAAATAGTGGCTCCCCACAAGGGGGTGGGGGGGGGGGCCAGGTCTGCGGGAGGCCAGGAAGAACTAGTTTTATGTAGATTGTAACTTTAGGCTGGAGCCCCCAAGTTGCAATGCCTTTGTGCCCTTGTGCTGCCCTCTCCTGGGGAAGTTGTCTCCATAGGACGATGCTTGGAAAAGGGAGGGGGATATGACCCGCCAGCGATAGCCTGGCGGGAAAGGGAGGAGAGGGCGCTCTCAATACCTGAAAATAAAGCTTATGTTATAAATGCAAATTTATCTTAGTTCAATTCAATGACTCTTATAACACAATGACTCAGGCCCTAAACACAAAGTGTGACATGCAGCAGGTCAAGCAACATAAAGCTACAATAACAGAGGTACCCTAGGCATATTCTTAAGGCTATACTCAGATCAGTAGCACTTATTTATGTTACAGTGTCATGAAACCTGTATGGAGAATCAAAAGATATTAGTTAAGCACAAAGAGGGAACTAACATTACACTCCACTCAGAGCTCAGTGCTCAGAGAAAATTATGCTGACGCAGCAGCTTTGAGCGCAAAAAGTCCCCCAAACCAAAAGTACCTGAGGAGTAAGTCCAGCCAGTCCCGCAACTTATTATGTGTGAGAATCCACCTCACCCTGGATAGAATGACCTAGACCCAGGGCCTGCAGTATAGGGTGAAGCTGGATATGTTCCTCAGGGCTGTATTGATATAAAAAATAAAGAAAGAAAAAAAAAACATTCAATGCCCTTAAAGCAAAAGTGGCTTAGCAGTATTATTATTTAGCACTTTGCTGCAGGATCCTCTGTTCAAGTGTTCAGTACCCCCTGAAAACCTGTGATCCCCCAGTAATCCTTGCCTCAGAACTGTGGTATGGTTGGCTCCAGCCAATGCAATGCCCTCCCAGGCTTCTTAGGGGTTTATCTCTATGTCACCAACTATTTCAGGCAGAGGTCTTCAGGTTAACTGCTGCCTGTGCTGTTAGGGGTAAACAGTGTGACTGGGAAAAAGGGGGGACCCCAAGTTAAAACTAGGTGCAGTATATCTCAGTGCTTATGTCCCATGTACTTATGTACTGACAAGTTGTAGCAGAGCCACTTAGGTGTGTAGAGTATCGTGATAAGCCAGTACCTGAATCTCCCACGTGGGTGAGGCCTGTTCACGGACCAGAGGGAGCCCTCATTGACATCTGCTCCCCAGCAGCTCTCCCTTCCTCTATTAAGCTGCCCAGGTTAGCCTTATGTGGGAAAAAGGCCCGCGGTGGATTGGGGCAAATAAACAGCTCACCACACTTCAGCTACCCGGCACTTCTGGAGGCGGCCTTGATGTAGCGCTTAGGCCCAAGATGGCTGATTTTCACGCCCTCGCTTCTGAGCCGCGCAACAGGGTGGTATGCAGGTCTGTCCTGCTGGATCTCCCTTTTCTCTAAAGGCGTTAGTGCCTCACTTCGGGCTCCCGTCCCAGCAGTCCAAGATGGTCAGAGAAGTCCGGTCGGCATCCAAGGCAGCAGCCGATCTCCAGTGAGTGCAAGGCCCTACTTTTGTATTTTCCGGTGAGGGTCTCAGGGGCAGGCAGCTTCACTCTGACAAGCCAGTAGCAATGTAGTCAAGTCTCCGGAGCAGAGCCCCGACCCTCCGGAGACCAGGAACCGCCGCAGCCGCGGCACTCAAGCAGGAACTCACAACACCAGCCGCAGGTAGCTCCCTGAACAGGTCTATCTTGTAGGAAGCCTTTTTGTGCCCTTACCGGACTCCTCTCGATTCTGCAAGGGTCCCCTGAATAAAGCTCAGCAAGGGTGAGATGGTATGTGATCGTACTGGAGTGGAGCCCCAGCCCTCCAGAACACAGGCAGACGCAGTCTCAGCAGTGTAGTCGGCAAGCAGTGTAGGCGGCAAGTTGGTGTGCAGCCAGCCCGGCAGGGCAATATGAGTCCAGTTTCTTCAAAGTAATGAAATTAAGCCCCAAATGATGGTACTAGGGTGCTGGGTTATGTTTTCACTATGCTTTAGCCTAACCTAGCAGGAAGAAGATTATATATAAAAAACTTTGTTTAAGGCTTTTATGAAAGAGAGCTCAGTGTCTGCACGTCCTTGGCAGTGCGGTAGGCTGGCTCCGCCCCCCTGTATGTAATATTTTATCTAGTATAATGCACTATTTTATATCTGATTATTGTAACATGTCTTCTTTACTATAAATAAAGGTTTAATAAAAAAAAAAAAAAAAAAAAGCTGGCGGGCTAAGAGTTCAGACAAACCAGCTGTCAGACGCCGGGCAAGGGGGTGACTTTGTGACATTGGTTTCTTACGCTCAAACATGTCCTTGACAGACACCTGACTGTGGGCAGATGAGCAGGAAATGCTCTGGAAGAGAGACGGAGTGGCGGATGGTTGAGAGGGGGGCAAGGAGGACAGCAGTGGTTGACGTGGCTGAAGATGCTGGACCAGGAGGGAGGATGGCGGCTTTGAGTTTGTGTGCTGCTTCTACTCATGTGTTGATCCCATAGGCGTTTGTGATGTGCGATCATGTGCCTTCGCAAAGCAGTTGTACCTAGGTGGGTGTTTGGACTTCCCACGACTCAGTTTTTTTGGCACAGGTTGCAAATGGCATCGCTGTTGTCAGAGGCAAACACACAAAAAAATGCCACACTGCTGAGCTCTGCGATGATGGCATTCTGGTGGGTGGCAACAGCATGCAATGATTGGCGTGCTGTCTGGCTGACCCCGGGTGCCGATGCATGCTGTCTGACTGTGCCACTAGCTCCTTGCGACAACCTCCCCCTGCTTCCAACTCGTCTCCTCCTCCTCCTCTCTGTCTCCCCATCTGAACTTTCCCCCTGTTCTTCTTCTCTTCTAGCGGGCACCCACGTGACATCCACGGACGCTAGGGTGCTGGGTTATGTTTCACTATGCTTTAGCCTAACCTAGCAGAAGAAGATTATATATAAAAACTTTGTTTAAGGCTTTTATGAAAGAGAGCTCAGTGTCTTCACGTCCTTGCAGTGCGGTAGCTGGCTCCGCCCCCCCTGTATGTAATATTTTATCTAGTATAATGCACTATTTTATATCTGATTATTGTAACATGTCTTCTTTACTATAAAAAATATTTGCAAAAAAATAGTGGCTCCCCACAAGGGGGTGGGGGGGGCCCAGGTCTGCGGGAGGCCAGGAAGAACTAGTTTTATGTAGATTGTAACTTTAGGCTGGAGCCCCCAAGTTGCAATGCCTTTGTGCCCTTGTGCTGCCCTCTCCTGGGGAAGTTGTCTCCATAGGACGATGCTTGGAAAAGGGAGGGGATATGACCCTCCAGCGATAGCCTGGCGGGAAAGGGAGGAGAGGGCGCTCTCAATACCTGAAAATAAAGCTTATGTTATAAATGCAAATTTATCTTAGTTCAATTCAATGACTCTTATAACACAATGACTCAGGCCCTAAACACAAAGTGTGACATGCAGCAGGTCAAGCAACATAAAGCTACAATAACAGAGGTACCCTAGGCATATTCTTAAGGCTATACTCAGATCAGTAGCACTTATTTATGTTACAGTGTCATGAAACCTGTATGGAGAATCAAAAGATATTAGTTAAGCACAAAGAGGGAACTAACATTACACTCCACTCAGAGCTCAGTGCTCAGAGAAAATTATGCTGACGCAGCAGCTTTGAGCGCAAAAAGTCCCCCAAACCAAAAGTACCTGAGGAGTAAGTCCAGCCAGTCCCGCAACTTATTATGTGTGAGAATCCACCTCACCCTGGATAGAATGACCTAGACCCAGGGCCTGCAGTATAGGGTGAAGCTGGATATGTTCCTCAGGGCTGTATTGATATAAAAAATAAAGAAAGAAAAAAAAACATTCAATGCCCTTAAAGCAAAAGCGGCTTAGCAGTATTATTATTTAGCACTTTGCTGCAGGATCCTCTGTTCAAGTGTTCAGTACCCCCTGAAAACCTGTGATCCCCCAGTAATCCTTGCCTCAGAACTGTGGTATGGTTGGCTCCAGCCAATGCAATGCCCTCTCCCCAGGCTTCTTAGGGGTTTATCTCTATGTCACCAACTATTTCAGGCAGAGTCTTCAGGTTAACTGCTGCCTGGTGCTGTTAGGGGTAAAACAGTGTGACTGGGATAAAGGGGGGGACCCCAAGTTAAAACTAGGTGCAGTATATCTCAGTGCTTATGTCCCATGTACTTATGTACTGACAAGTTGTAGCAGAGCCACTTAGGTGTGTAGAGTATCGTGATAAGCCAGTACCTGAATCTCCCACGTGGGTGAGGCCTGTTCACGGACCAGAGGGAGCCCTCATTGACATCTGCTCCCCAGCAGCTCTCCCTTCCTCTATTAAGCTGCCCAGGTTAGCCTTATGTGGGGAAAAAGGCCCGCGGGTGGATTGGGGCAAATAAACAGCTCACCACACTTCAGCTACCCCGGCACTTCTGGAGGCGGCCTTGATGTAGCGCTTAGGCCCAAGATGGCTGATTTTCGCGCCCTTCGCTTCTTGAGCCGCGCAACAGGGTTGGTATGCAGGTCTGTCCTGCCGGATCTCCCTTTTCTCTAAAGGCGTTAGTGCCTCACTTCGGGCTCCCGTCCCAGCAGTCCAAGATGGTCAGAGAAGTCCGGTCGGCATCCAAGGCAGCAGCCGATCTCCAGTGAGTGCAAGGCCCTACTTTTGTAATTTCCGGTGAGGGTCTCAGGGGCAGGGCAGCTTCACTCTGACAAGCCAGTAGCAATGTAGTCAAGTCTCCGGAGCAGATCCCCGACCCTCCGGAGACCAGGGAACCGCCGCAGCCGCGGCACTCAAGCAGGAACTCACAACACCAGCCGCAGGTAGCTCCCTGAACAGGTCTAGTCTTGTAGGAAGCCTTTTTGTGCCCTTACCGGACTCCTCTCGATTCTGCAAGGGTCCCCTGAATAAAGCCTCAGCAAGGGTGAGATGGTATGTTGATCGTACTGGAGTGGAGCCCCAGCCCTCCAGAACACAGGCAGACGCAGTCTCAGCAGTGTAGGCGGCAAGCAGTGTAGGCGGCAAGTTGGTGTGCAGGCCAGCCCGGCAGGGCAATATGAGTCCAGTTTCTTCAAAGTAATGAAATTAAGCCCCAAATTGATGGTACTATGGGTGCTGGGTTATGTTTCACTATGCTTTAGCCTAACCTAGCAGAAGAAGATTATATATAAAAACTTTGTTTAAGGCTTTTATGAAAAGAGAGCTCAGTGTCTTCACGTCCTTGCAGTGGCGGTAGCTGGCTCCGCCACCCCTGTATGTAATATTTTATCTAGTATAATGCACTATTTTATATCTGATTATTGTAACATGTCTTCTTTACTATAAATAAAGGTTTAATAAAAAAATAAAAAAAAAGCTGGCGGGCTAAGAGTTCAGACAAACCAGCTTTCAGACGCCGGGCAAGGGGGTGACTTTGTGACATTGGCTTCTTACGCTCAAACATGTCCTTGACAGACACCTGACTGTGGGCAGATGAGCAGGAAATGCTCTGGAAGAGAGACGGAGTGGCGGATGGTTGAGAGGGGGCAAGGAGGACAGCAGTGTTGACGTGGCTGAAGATGCTGGACCAGGAGGGAGGATGGCGGCTTTGAGTTATGTGTGCTGCTTCTACTCATGTGTTGATCCCATAGGCGTTTGTGATGTGCGATCATGTGCCTTCGCAAAGCAGTTGTACCTAGGTTGGTGTTGGACTTTCCACGACTCAGTTTTTTTGGCACAGGTTGCAAATGGCATCGCTGTTGTCAGATGCAAACACACAAAAAAATGCCACACTGCTGAGCTCTGGCGATGATGGGCATTCTGGTGGTGGCAACAGCATGCAATGATTGGCGTGCTGTCTGGCTGACCCTGGGTGCCGATGCATGCTGTCTGACTGTGCCACTAGCTCCTTGCGACGACCTCCCCCTGCTTCCAACTCGTCTCCTCCTCTCTGTCTCCCCATCTGAACTTTCCCCCTGTTCTTCTTCTCTTCTAGCGGGCACCCACGTGACATCCACGGACGCATCGTCATCATCAATCACTTCACCTGTATCTGAAAAACAAAACAAAGGAAGCAGCAGCGGGTACAACATCATCACACCGGTAACGTCCATGTCTGTAATGCTGGCCTGACTGAGACATATCACTGTTATCTACATCCTCTGTCAATGATGGTTGCGCATCACTCCTTTCTTCCAACTGATGTGTAAATAACTCCTCTGACAGATCAAGTGAAGCGGCTGTGGTGCTAGTGTTGGTGGTGGCGGCAGGCGGGGCGAGTGGTAACTTGAGAGGTGCACGAAGATAAGCTGGAGGAGGATGGTGCGTCAAGGTTCGGAGCGGAAGCTATAGATTGGGTGTCCTGTGTCAAAAAGAGTCAACTATGTCCTCAGAACTTTTTCGAGTTCATGGTACGTGGCCTCTGAACACTGGGCATTATTCTAGGGCCAAAGGGAATCACAGCACCATGACCACGACGGCACCTGCAGGGTGGCCTGCCTCTGCCTGTCATTTTTTTTTTAAATGTACACTTACACTACTATTAAACAAGATATGAGTGGTGGCACTGGCAAGTGGGTACAGTATACGCTGTGAGCCTGACACAAAAAAGCAGACTGATGTTTCACAGTCCAAAAAGTTTTTTTTTTTTAAATGTACACTTACACTACTATTAAACAAGATATGAGTGGTGGCACTGGGCAAGGTGGACACAGTATAACCTGTGAGGCCTGACACAAAAAAGCAGACTGATGTATCACAGTCCAAATTTTTTTTTTTTTTTTTAAATTTACACTTACACTACTATTAAACAAGATATGAGTGGTGGCACTGGGCAAGTGGGCACAGTATACGCTGTGAGCCTGGACACAAAAAAGCAACTGATGTTTCACAGTCCAAAAAGTTTTTTTTTTTTTTAAATGTACACTTACACTACTATTAAACAAGATATGAGTGTGGCACTGGGCAATTGGGCACAGTATACACTGTGAGCCTGACACAAAAAAAGCAGACTGATGTTTCACAGTCCAACACATTTTTTTTTAAATGTACACTTACACTACTATTAAACAAGATATGAGTGGTGGCACTGGGCAAGTGGGCACAGTATACGCTAGGAGCCTGGCACACACGCTAGCAGGCAGGCAACTGCAATTAGATTACACAAGCAGACTGATGTTTCACAGTCAAAAAAAGTTTTTTTTTTTAAAATTTACACTACTGTTTACACCAGATATGAGTGGTGGCACTGGCAAGTGGGCACAGTATACGCTGTGAGCCTGGCACACATGCTGGCAGACAGGCAACTGCAATTAGATTACACAAGCAGACTGATGTTTCACAGTCAAAAATTTTTTTTGAAAATTTACACTACTGTGACACCAGATATGAGTTGGTGGCACTGGGGCAAGTGGGCCTGGCACACATGCTGGCAGGCAAGCAACTGCAATTAGATTACACAAGCAGACTGATGTTCACAGTCAAAAAAAGTTTGTTTTTTTTTTAAATTTACACTACTGTTACAACAGATATGAGTGGTGGCACTGAGGGCAAGTGGGCCTGGCACACAACACGCTGGCAGGCAGGCAACTGCAATTAGATTACACAAGCAGACTGATGTTTCACAGTCAAAAAAGTTTTTTTTTTTAAATTTACACTACTGTTACACCAGATATGACTGGTGGCACTGGGAAAGTGGGCACAGTATACGCTGTGAGCCTGGCACACTACGCTGGCAGGCAGGCAACTGCATTAGATTACACTAGCAGACTGATGTTTCACAGTCAAAAAAGTTTTTTTTTTTTTAAATTTACACTACTGTTACACCAGATATGATGTGGTGGCACTGGGCAAGTGGGCCTGTCACACACGCTGGCAGGCAGGCAACTGCAATTAGATTACACTAGCAGACTGATGTTTCACAGTCAAAAAAGGTTGTTTTTTTTTTAAATTTACACTACTGTTACACCAGATATGAGTGTTGCACTGGGCAAGTGGGGCCTGGCACAACACGCTGGCAGGCAGGCAACTGCAATTAGATTACAGCAAGCAGACTGATGTTTCACAGTCAAAAAAGTTTTTTTTTTCAATTTACACTACTGTTACACCAGATATGAGTGGTGGCACTGGGCAAGTGGGCCTGGCACAAACACTGGCAGGCAGGCAACTGCAATTAGATTACACTACAGACTGATGTTTCACAGTCAAAAAAGTTTTTTTTTTTTAAATTTACACAACTGTTACAGCCAGATAATGAGTGGTGGCACTGGGGCAAGTGGCTTGGCAGGCAGACAACTACAATTAGATTACACAGGAAAAAAAAAACAGGACAGATGTTCTAGCCCTAAAAAGGGGGCTTTTTGGGTGCTGTCCTTAACAGCAGAGATCAGATTTGCCTTCAGGACTGTAAAGGACACTGAAGTACACTAGCCTAGCTATCAATTTCCCTATTAAGATCAGCAGCAGCTACACTGTCCCTCCTCTCACTAAAGAATGCAGCTTCCGAATTAATCTAAAATGGCCTGCTGACCAGGAGCCTGGGAGGGTCTGGGAGGGAGGGTCTGCTGCTGATTGGCTGAGAATGTGTCTGCAGACTGTGAGATACAGGGTCAAAGGTTTACTCAATGATTGCGAATAGTGGGGCGGATTGAACATCGCATATGTTTGCCGGCCGTTGCGAACGCGAACAAGCTATGTTCGCCGGGAACTATTCACCGCGAACAATTCGCGACATCACTAATAATGCGCTAGCCCGCATCATCCTCTGACATTGTGACCACCCAGCCGTGACCACCACGCCCAGGTGCAGGAAGGAACTTAACATCTTGAATAATGCGCACGACAGGGAACTTCCCATGGGCAAGACATCTGTCCACGAAATACTCCACCCTGTAACTTACACCCCATTAACCAAGAAAGGACATGGGGTGCAATGGCAGCAGACCTAAATGCCGACTCAATGTCAACTTTTGCCAATTCAGGCCCCCCTCCCTGCCTGCAACACCACCTCAAGATGGCCCGTCGAAGGACTGGTAGTGCACTGAAGCCAGTTCGGGATCAATGGCATCATTGAGACTTGATGCACCTGCCTGGTTAGGACAGGTGCTGAATCAGCCAAAACTTGCCCTGGCTCTTTCTTGGGTACCACCCCCAAGGGAGACACAACCAAATCTACTATTGGTAACTCCGCAAAGGGGCCCAACTTTCTACCGAGAAACGCACTTCCTTCATAAGTTTCTCGCCCACACCACCTTGGATACTCCGGTCGCCAACCCCCTCACGTAAGCCATGATGGGGATCCGAAAACCCTCCCTGCAGACCCCACCAGCAGCACCCAGCTGCCTGCAGTCCAGGTAAACTGTAGCCAAAGCTCAAGAACGTCCACCCTCAGTGGGGTGGGCGCTACTTTGCCCCAGCTCCTGCCCTTAGCCTGGCCTCTGTCAGCCCTGAGGTCCCGCCTTTTGCACTCACAACCTGGGGTGACCCCCACCGCAAAAACTTGCAGACTTGACGAAAGGAGCATGCTGTGCCCCTATCACACTGCCGGTCCTGGAAACTTCCAACACTGCTGTCACATCCCCTTATGCCGGACCTTGGGCAAAGGGAGCTCTGCACCCTTGCAGATGCATATCGGTCGTACCGAAATTCAAAATGAGTTCCCTACCATTTTTTCTGCGATACTCATCATCGTTATCGCGCGCACACGCCCCCTCTTTGTACCTCTGACAGATCCAGTCAAATTCGTATCTAAATGTATTTGATGACTGCCTGCATCTGATCAGGGTGCTTCTCCAAGTAGCAAGCGCCCAGAACTCTGAAACAGCGATGCAATTCCAAGTACGCATCTGGGCGCTTAACTTCTTAGGCCCTGTGCCAGCTTTACTCCTCTCCTTCTGGTGCTCTGTGCCTCGAACGACAGTTTGAACACATTAACAAACCTGCCTGTCTGTAATTCGCTGCACAGTCTTAGTTTTCAATGCCCATAAAGACAGTGCACCTGACACGGATGAAGTATCCCCGAGCAGTGCCGCTTTACGCCCTACACTCCCTTGAGGGGGGCCCGTCTGCTCTGCTAAAGGACTAAGGGAGGCTGCCTGCTCCACCTGCCTAAGCTCCCCCGTCTGTCTTACCGCCTGCGTACCCTGATTAGACACTAACTTGTTCAGCAGCCTGAACATCCTATACTTGTCTTTGCCCTCCAGCTCCAACGACTGATCGCTATCTGACCCTGATTCTGAGGATGTATAGGAACCCACCTCCCCCCAGTGTAAGTGTGGTTAGTCTCACCAGTTCCAGAAGTCTCAGCTGCTCCGCCCGACGGGCTGATCCGCAAGTCGATGTAGAAGGGTACTGCCTCAGACATCCCGGCTGCTTCTCTATTCGCCTGGGCCAGTGAAAGGGGACCTGGCTGTTTCTGGAGTCCTCCACATGGCAACCTGCTGCTGGAACCCTGTAAAACAGCAGAAACGTCGGGGAGTACCAGGGGCCTTGGAGCATTGCCCCGCCTGCATTCACACCCCCAGCTACCTGCATACCCCCTCCCTGCCGTCTGCACTCCAAGCGTAACCCAAAGCATTCAATAGAGGCTGCAGTAGCTGTCATCAGCGCTGGTGGGATAACCTGATGCCCTGCTGGCTGCATTACCTGCCCTTGTGGGCCCCCTAGCTGCCCTGGAAGCCACACATTCATGCCCCCACTGGAATCTACAAACACCTGCTGAGGCCGCACTGGGGCCCTGTACACCATGTCCTCTCCTAGTCCTGTAAAGCCATCCTCTTGCATGCCCACCCCCGGACACTTGTCTAACAATATTACCACCAAAATTCCAAATGTCCCTGCTGCTGCATCACTTGTCCAGCACTTCGCCGGGACCAAACACACTGCCCCTAGCACCTCCAGCAGGGCCGGGTCCTCGGCCCTGATACTCTCGACTTACCTGTTCGGCGCGCTCGGACAGCACCGCGCGAGGACCCGCTCCTGCCCGCACCTAGCTGCCCACTCCCCCTCGCGACCCGCTTACTGCGCGGCCTCGCAGGGGTGTTTCCGGTTCTGTATGCCGCACCGGAAGTGCATCACTGGAAGGGACGGGGGCCACGGCGTGACACTTGCACGCTCTCCGTTACCGGAAGGCCCTGCACCCGAAGCCATCTCCTATTGGGCTGCTGCTGGCTACAGGCCTACCCGGCTCTGGCCGCCCAGAGCCAGGGCCTGAAGGCCCGACTGAACCGCCGCCCACGCTCCCACCGCCGGGGCCAGGTGAGAACTGGCACTAAGGCCGACCCTGCCCCTGTACCGGAACCCACACCAGCCCCCTCCTGCCATCCAGACACTGCTTCCGGGGCCCGGACCCAGGCCACATAGGCCCAGATCAAGCCCGGGCTGAGGGGCCACGCCCTCCATACTCCCACACCACCTCAGACCCTAAAGATGGGCCCAATCCCAGGCCCAGAACTAGGCCTGAGGCCTGCTCTGGTTACTAGGCCCGGAAACAGGCCCAAAGCCTGCCGACACCTGGGCGGTAACTGCTGCCACACCAAGCATGCAGGAGGGACATCACTCCTGTAGCAGCCTCAGCCGCAAGGCCTGGAAGGCCCTGCACCGAGCCACTGCTCAGAATAGGTAGACACCTCCACAGGATAGGCCCTCCAGCCCTGAGCCACTAGGCCCAGGGCCTGAGGCCTCCTCAAACTTTTCCTCCTCCGGGCCTATCAACTACCTCCCCCACCTCAGTCTCTCCCCCACTCGACTCTGCAACCTCATATAATGAGGGAGAGCCTGGGGGGACTGGAGAGGGGGCCTTAGAACCCTGGCCACATAGAATCATGCCCTTCCTGCATAGTAAGGGGGTCTCTCCTCACTAAGCACTCTTTTCCTCCTTTACAGGAGCCCTACTACCACCTGGGGACCCATCCCTGAACTCTCTTAGGTGGGGACAGATACCGCCTGGCACGATTCATGCACTGACAGCAACTCAAACAACTCCAACTTCTTGCAGAAAACCAGAGGAAAGGAGGCAGAACTCTCCAGAACATCAGTTCTTAAACCCCTAGGTGAGGTCACTCCCCTTAAGCTGCAACATTGTTGCAGCTCCATCTTTTCTTTACTTTCCTATTCCTTGCCAGGCCACAGCCCTTAATACGTTTCATTCCCACGTAGGGGTCCACTACACTATCAAAACTCAAGACAAAAGATCTTTAGAAAGTCCATTTAAAGGACTATATTAAACGGTATATAATATGTTGTGGGTACAGTAATGAGTATATAAACGGTATATAATATGTGTGGGTACAGTAATGAGTATATAAACGGTATATAATATGTGTGAGTACAGTAATGAGTATATAAACGGTATATAATATGTGGTGGGGTACAGTAATGAGTATATAAACGGTATATAATATGTGTGGGTACAGTAATGAGTATATAAACGTTATATAATATGTGTGGGTACAGTAAATGAGTATATAAACGTATATAATATGTGTGGGTACAGTAAGTGAGTATATAAACGGTATGTAGATATGTGTGGGTACAGTAAATGAGTATATAAACGGTATATAATATGTGTGGGTACAGTAATGAGTATATAAACAGTATATAATATGTGTGGGAACAGTAATTAGTATATAAACAGTATATAGATATGTGTGGGTACAGTAAATGAGTATATAAACAGTATATAATATGTGTGGTACAGTAAATGAGGTATATAAACAGTATATAATATGTGTTGGTACAGTAATGAGTATATAAACAGTATATAATTGTGTGTGGTACAGTAATGAGTATATAAACGGTATAATAATAATGTGAGAGTACAGTAATGAGTAATAAAACGGTAATATAATATGTGTGAGTACAGTAAATGAGTATATAAACGGTATATAATATGTGTGGGGTACAGTAATGAGTATATAAACGGTATATAATATGTGTGGGTACAGGTTAATGAGTATATAAGACGGTATAATAATATGTGTGGAGTACAGTAATGAGTATATAAACGGTATATAATATGTGTGAGTACAGTAATGAGTAATAAACGGTATATAATATGTTGTGGGGTACAGTAATTGAGTATATAAACGGTATATAATATGTGTGGGTACAGTAAAGAGTATATAAACGGTATATAATAAGTGTGTGTACAGTAAAAGAGAATATAAACGGTATATAATATGTTTGGGTACAGTAATGAGTATATAAACGGTATGTAATATGTGTGGGTACAGTAAATGAGTATATAAACGGTATATAATATGTGTGGGTACAGTAATGAGTATATAAACAGTATATAATATGTTGGGTACAGTAATTAGTATATAAACAGTATATAATATGTTGTTGGTACAGTAATGAGTATATAAACAGTATATAATATAGTGAGTGGGTACAGTAATGAGTATAATAAACAGTATATAATATGTGTGGGTACAGTAATGAGTATATAAACAGTATATAATATGTGTGGGGTACAGTAAGATGAGTATATAAACGGTATATAATATGTGTGGGTACAGTAAATAAGTATATAAACGGTATATAATAGTGTGTGGGTACAGTAATGAGTATATAAACGGTATGTAAAATGTGTGTGTACAGTAAATGAGGTATATAAACTGTATAGTAATATGTTGGGTACAGTAATGAGTATATAAAACATATATAATATGTGTGGGTACAGTAATGAGTATATAAACGGTATATAATATGTGTGGGCACAGTAAATGAGTATATAAACGGTATATATATGTGTGGGTACAGTAAATGAGTATTAAACGGTATAAAATAAGTGTGTGGGTACAGTAATGATTAATATAAACGGTATGTAATATGTGTGGGTACAGTAAATGAGTATATAAACGGTATATAATATGTGTGGGTACAGGGTAATGAGGTATAATAAAACAGTATAGAATATGTGTGGGGTACAGTAATGAGTATATAAACGGTATATATATGTGTGTGGTACAGTAAATGAGTATATAAACGGTATAGAATATGTGTGGGTACAGTAAATGAGTATATAAAACGGTATATAATATGTGTGGGTACAGTAATGAGTATATAAACGGTATATAATATGTGTGGGTACAGTAATGAGTATATAGAACGGTAAATAATATGTGTGGGTACAGTAATGAGTATATAAACGGGTATATAATATGTGTGGTACAGTAATCGAGTATTTAAACGGTATATAATATGTGTGTGTACAGTAAATGAGTATATAAACGGTATATAATATGTGTTGAGTACAGTAATGAGTATATAAACGGTATATAATATCGTGGAGTACAGTATATTAGTATATTAAACGGTATATAATATGTGTGGGTACAGTAAATGAGTAAGCGGAAAATTACAGCTAAACACAAACACAGCAGAAATGTAAATAACCTCCTGGTCCTTAACAGTAGAGAAAATTGAAAAATGGTCTGGTCACTAAGGGGTTAAAGCAAAGATTAGTCTGAGGATAATACACAGATGTATTTCTGTACATTATATTAAATATTAAAGAAATAAGTTGTAAAGTTTTAGGGCTCCATTTAGTGTAAGCAAGGATTTAACAAATTCTCTAGAATCATGAAAGAAAAAATTGAGTTTTTCATATCCCTTTAACCCCATAACAACCAGAGCATACCCTGTACGTCACTGGTCCTTAATGTTTTTTTTGGTTGTGGGTGTCTCCACCGAGGTGCAAGACAGCGCTATTACGCTCTATGCGCAGTGTCCCTATCAAAAACAAATAGCCCTAGTAAACATGGGTTAATAAAGGGACATAAAACCCAATCATTTTCTTTCACGATTCAGATAGAACAAACATTTTAAGACAACATACACAATTTTACTTCTTAATTTTTTATTGTTATCCTTTGTTGAAATGCAGAAGATGTAATGCTCAGGAGCGTGCACGTGTCTGCAGCACTATATTACAGGCAGCTTTGCAACATCCTTAAAAATTAGCTAGAGCACTAGATGGCAGCCCTATTTCCTGTCATGTAGAGCGTCAGACAGTTGCAAAGCTACCTATCTAGATAGCTCTTGAAAACAGAACTAAAATGGAAGCTTTTTTTAAATTGTATTCTACGATCTTAATCTATGAGAAGATACATTTTGGGTTTCATGTCCCTTTAAATATAGAGTCTGCACTTACATTAACAGAAATTGAAAATGACATAATTTTTCAAAAATTATAGGAACATGGGGACAAAATAAATAATTAACAATCTCAAAGTGTTTTAATGTCCCTTTAAATTTCCATTTTTCCAAACATATGAGAGGAACTAAGGCACAAAGCTGATCACTGGCAGCTTGGAACCGACCAGGGGTTAATACTTCAGCGAAGATTAACGACCTACTGATAAACTCCCTGTGCTGAAATAAAGAACTTTTATTTTCATTTCCTGCTGTTGGATACAAACATGGGGTCTGCTGATATGGAGAGGAACTAAGGCACAAAACTGATTCACTACAGCCTGGTACTTACAGGGTTAATACTCAGCAAGCTAACGACCTACTGATAAACTCCCTGTGCTGAATAAAGAACTTTCCTTCCCTGCTGTTGGATACAAACATGGGGGTCTGCGGATATGAGAGGAACTAAGGCACAAAGCTGATCACTACAGCCAGGTTACGTTACAGGGTTAATACGCAGCAAGCTAAACGACCTACTGGTAAACTCCCTGTGCTGAAATAAAAGAACTTTCACTTCCTGCTGTTGGATACAAACATGGGGTCCAGCGGATATGATGAGGAACTAAGGCACAAAGCTGAATCACCTACAGCCTGGTACTTACAGGGTTAATACTCAGCAAGCTAACGACCTACTGATAAACTCCCAGTGCGAATAAAGAGACTTTCCTTCCCTGCTGTTGGATACAAACATGGGGTCTGCGGATATGAGAGGAACTAAGGCACAAAGATGATCACTAAAGCCTGGTACTTACAGGGTTAATCGCAGCAAGAGCCATAACGACCTACTGGTAAACCTCCCTGTGCTGAATAAAGAACTTTCACTTCCTGCTGTTTGGATACAAACATGGGGTCTGCTGCTGTTGGATACATACATTGGCTTCTGCTGATTATGAGAGGAAACTAAGGCACAAAACTGATTCACTACAGCCTGGTACTTACAGGGTTAATACTCAGCAAGCTAACAACCTACTGATAAACTCCCTGTGCTGTGCTGAAGAACTTTCATTTCCTGCTGTTGGACACAAACATGAGGTCTGCTGATATGAGAGGAACTAAGGCACAAAGCTGATTACTACAGCTTGGAACCGACAGGGTTAATACTCAGCAAGCTAATGACCTACTGGTAAACTCCCTGTGCTGAATAAAGAACTTTCACTTCCTGCTGTTGGACACAAGCATGGGGTCTGCTGATATGAGAGGAACTAAGGCACAAAGCTGATTACTACAGCTTGGAACCGACAGGGTTAATACTCAGCAAGCTAACGACCTACTGGTAAACTCCCTGTGCTGAATAAAGAACTTTTCACTTCCTGCTGTTGGATACAAACATGGGGTCTGCTGCTGTTGGATACAAACATGGGGTCTGCTGCTGTTGGATACAAACATGGCTTCTGCTGATATGAGAGGAACTAAGGCACAAAACTGATCACTACAGTCTGGTACTTACAGGGTTAATACTCAGCAAGCTAAGGTACCTACTGATGAACTAAGGCTACAAAGCTGATCACTATTAGCATGGTACTTCAGGGTTAATACTCAGCAGCTAACGTCCTACTGATAAATCTCCCTGTGCTCAGTGCTGTAGAACTTTCCTTCCCTGCTGTTGGATACAAACATGGCTTCTGCTGATCTGAGAGAGGAGTTAAATTGCTTCCATCTGTTTTGAGCATTTATACAAATCCAGTCATTCTGAGCTGCGGTCCTGACAACTTCTGCCTGGGCTGTATTAACAGTGTGCTGGATAGCCAGAAGGGGTCGGGTCTTTATTCTTGTCCTGCGTGCAGAAATTCCTGTTTTGCAAGACCTGAACTAAACAGGAACCTGAAACTATTTAATGTAATACAGATTCTTCTTGCTTCTCAGGTGGGGCAGGAGGAGACTGGATCAGCTGCTCTTACTGTATTCACTTACCTGTCTCTGCTGCTAATCCTGTCTGCATTTGTGAGGCCTTCTCTAGTGTGATGACCACCTGGAGGGTACACAGTAAGTCTGAGGAACACGTCTTAAACTGAGGCCCACCACCATCTTGGGGTCACAGAAAATGCTCCATACACAAGGAGCTGCTGAAATATTACTGGCACTGAGGGAGTGCTGCCTGTATCTGTGCATCCTGCTCCCTGGTCGGGAGAGCACAGGGACACAGGTGGAGCTGCTGAATGAGGCTTCTGAGAAGAAGAAAAATAAACGAGAGAGATGTCTGCAGAAACTGACCACAAATAGAGAGGAGACTGAGAAAAGAGTCCAGAGTCTTGCAGAAAGCACAGGAGAGGGGTGCAAGAGAAAGCAGCTGGTGTAACAGAGAGACTGACTGCCCTGATTAGGGACATCAGGAAACAGCTGAAAGACCTAGAGAAGCGAGTCCTGAGTGAGATCACCCGGCAGCAGGAGCAGGTTTTACTCACAATCTCTGATCTGATCCAGCAGCTGGACAAAGAGAAGGACGAACTGACCAGGAAGATTTGTCACATTGAGAGCTGCGCAGCCAGACTGACCCATTAACTGTCCTACAGGAATCACACAGAGAGGACTTTTGTGGTGCTGAGAAGGGAGATAATGAGGTCACACAGAGAGGTGATAAACAGGTCCCTGCTGGAGGGGATTTGGATGAGAGTCTGATCTCACTAACCTTTTGACAGAGGTTTTAGCTGATATTGTGACTGATGTAAAGAGAAAGCTATATGTGCAGAAGGTGTCAGATATGTTTACTAAATGTAAACGCAGCTGCTAATTTTATAACTGTATCACATGACTTAAAAACTGTATCTTATTCAAGAAATAACCTGCAGATGAAGAAAAAACAGAAAAGTGTAAGGATTCTCAGGTTTTAAGCACAGGAGCTTTCCTCGGGATGTCATTACTGGAAGTGCAGACCAGTGAGTCAGGTGTCTGGGAAGGTAGGCATTTGCTATTCAAGTACAAAAAGGCACGGCAGCCTGTCATGGCTCCAGAGATAACCGCAAGTACTGGACTCTGTATGGATTTAATAATGACCTTTCAGTGCTCCATGATTCCAGCAAATCCCATTACCTCTCACTGTATCCTGCCAGAGATTCTGCATACTGCTGGACTATGAGGCCGGGCCGTCTGTCCTTTTATGAGATGTGTGACCCAATCAGACACTTACACACCTTCACTGCCACCTTCACTGAGCCCCTCTGGGCTGTATTCTGTGTAGAGTGGGGAGCCTGGGTCCGAATCAGAACATAAATCACACAGGGAAATGAAATGCAGATAAATAATGTGATTATGAGACATATTTCTCTTGGTATCTTTTGTTGAAAAGCAGGGACGTATGCTTAGGAGCCGGCCCATTTCTGGAGAACTAAATGGCAGCAGTTTTGCAAGAATGTCATTCATTAGTAAGAGCACTAGAGGGCAGCAGTTTTGCAAGAATGTTATTCATTAGTAAGAGCACTAGAGGGCAAGCAGTTTTGCAAGAATGTCATCATTAGTAAGAGCACTAGAGGGCAGCAGTTTTGCAAGAATGTTATTCATTAGTAAGAGCACTAGAGGGCAGCAGTTTTGCAAGGATGTTATTCATTATTAAGAGCACTAGAGGGCAGCACTATTTCCTACCATATAGTGCTCCAGATGCTTCCCACTCTTTCTTGGGGCCCTGTTTCGGTACAAATTAGAACGGACTTTAGAGCTATCCCTAGTTTCAATGTAGTCTCTTTTATCTCGCATTAAATAATAGACTATAGACAAATGATGTCATTGCATATAATCTCTATGGTCAAGGTCTGCTGACTCTGCACATAGAGTACTTAAACCATTATTCTTCTTAAAGTACGAAATATAATGGCATTACTATCTGCTAGTTAGCAACTAATATGCTTACTAGATTTACTGGCATTACTATCTGCTAGTTAGCAACTAATATGCTTACTAGATTTACTGGCATTACTATCTGCTAGTTAGCAACTAATATGCTTACTAGATTTACTGGCATTACTATCTGCTAGTTAGCAACTAATATGCTTACTAGATTTACTGGCATTACTATCTGCTAGTTAGCAACTAATATGCTTACTAGATTTACTGGCATTACTATCTGCTAGTTAGCAACTAATATGCTTACTAGATTTACTGGCATTACTATCTGCTAGTTAGCAACTAATATGCGTACTAGATTTACTGGCATTACTATCTGCTAGTTAGCAACTAATATGCTTACTAGATTTACTGGCATTACTATCTGCTAGTTAGCAACTAATATGCTTACTAGATTTACTGGCATTACTATCTGCTAGTTAGCAACTAATATGCTTACTAGATTTACTGGCATTACTATCTGCTAGTTAGCAACTAATATGCTTACTAGATTTACTGGCATTACTATCTGCTAGTTAGCAACTAATATGCTTACTAGATTTACTGGCATTACTATCTGCTAGTTAGCAACTAATATGCTTACTAGATTTACTGGCATTACTATCTGCTAGTTAGCAACTAATATGCTTACTAGATTTACTGGCATTACTATCTGCTAGTTAGCAACTAATATGCTTACTAGATTTACTGGCATTACTATCTGCTAGTTAGCAACTAATATGCTTACTAGATTTACTGGCATTACTATCTGCTAGTTAGCAACTAATATGCTTACTAGATTTACTGGCATTACTATCTGCTAGTTAGCAACTAATATGCTTACTAGATTTACTGGCATTACTATCTGCTAGTTAGCAACTAATATGCTTACTAGATTTACTAT